>NW_027490350.1:0-300000 GCF_050948175.1 Xylocopa sonorina
TGAAGCATTACAACTCTACTGCACCGATGCGTAGATATCTGCAAACGCTACTTCCTATCAAGGAAGTGTCGCATTTACATTCTTTTCAAGTGAATACGAGGTATACATAACACTGCACAATGAATATTATATCTTATTATGAAACATAGAAATGAGATGCGATATCGCGATATAAGAAGCAGTAGAACACTATTGCTTCGATACGTAGACATCTGCAAACGCTATTTCCTAGCAAGGAAGTGTCGCATTTACATTCAATTTGAAGTATAGACGAGATATACATAACACTGCACAATGAATATTGTATCTTATCATGAAACATAGAAATGAGATGCGATATCGCGATTTAAAAAGCATTAGAACTCTATATTTTCGATACGTAGACATCTGCAAACGCTACTTCCTAGCAAGGAAGTGTCGCATTTACATTCACTTGAAGTGTATGCGAGGTATACATGACACTTCCCAATGAATATTATATCTTATCGAGGAACGTAAATATGAGAAGCTGTATGACGATATAAGAATCATTAGAACTCTATTGCTTCGATGCGTAGACACCTGCAAACGCTATTTCCTAGGAAGGAAGTGTCGCATTTACATTCATTTGAAACGTATGCGAGGTATACATGACACTTCGCAATGAATATTATATATTATCATGAAACATAGATATGAGATGCGATATCGCGAATTAAGAAGTTTAGAATTCTATTGCCTCGATACGTAGACATCTGCAAACGCTATATCCTAGCAAGGAAGTGTCGCATTTACAATCTTTTGAAGTGAACACGAGGTATACATAACACTCCGCAATGAATATTATATCTTATCATGAAGCATAGAAATGAGGAGCGATTTCGCTTTTTAAGAAGCATTAGAACTCTATTGCTACGATACGTAGATATCTGCAAACGCTATTTCCTAGCAAGGTAGTGTCGCATTTACAGTCCTTTGAATTGAATATGTGGTATACATGACACTTCGCAATGAATATTATATCTTATCATGATACATAGGAATGAGGTGCGATATGGCTTTTTAAGAAGCATTAGAAGCCTACTGCTTCGATATGTAGACATCTGGAAACGCTATTTGCGAGGAAGGAAGTGACGAATTTACATTCTTTTAAGTGTAGACAAGGAATACATAACACTTCGTATTGAATATTATATCTTGTCATTAAACGTAGAAATGAGATGTGACATTGCGTTGTGAGAAGCATGAGAACTCTATTGCTACGATACGTAGACACCTACAAACGCTACATCCTAGCAAGGAAGTGTCGCATTAACATTCTTTTGAAGTGAACACGAGGTATACATAACACTGCACAATGAATATTATATCTTATCCTGAAACCTATAAATGAAATGCGATATCGCGTTTTAAGAAGCTTTAAAACTCCGTTGCTTCGATACGTAGATATCTGCAAACGCTATTTCCTAGCAGGGAAGGGTCGCATTTACATTCGATTGAAGTGTATGCGGGGTATAAGTGACATTTCCCAATGAATATTATAGCCTATCGTGAAACATAGAAATGAGACGCGATATTGAGTTTTTAGAAGCATTAGAAATCTATTGCTACGATAAGTAGACATCTGCAAACACTATTTCCTGGCAAGGAAGTGTCGCGTTTACATTCTTTTGAAGTGAATACGAGGTATACATAACACTCCGCAATGAATATTATATCTTATCAAGAAACGTAGGTATGAGATGCGATATGACGATTTAAGAAGCATTAGAAAACTATTGCTTCGATACGTAGACATCTGCGAACGCTATATCCTAGCATGGAAGTGACGCATTTACATTCTTTTCAAGTGAATACAAGGTATACATGACACTTCGCAATGAATATTATATCTTATCGTGAAACGTAGAAGTGAGATGCGATATCGCCTCTTAACAAGCATTAGAACTCCATTGCTTCTATACGTAGACATCCGCAATCACTATTTCGTAGCAAGGAAGTGTCGCATTGACATTCATTGGAAGTGCATGTGAGGTATACATAACACATCGCAATGAATATTACATCTTATCATGAAACATAGAAATGAGATGCGATATCCCGTTTTAAGAAGCATTAGATCTCTATTGCTTCGATACGTAGACATCTGTAAACGCTACTTCCTAGCAATGAAGTGTCGCATTTACACTCTCTTGAAGTGAATGCGAGGTATACATGATACTTCGCAATGAATATTATATCTTATCATGAAACATCGATGTGAGATGCGATATCGCGTTTTAAGAAGTACTGGAAGTCTATTGCTTCGATGCGTAGACATCTGCCAACGCCATTTCCTAGCAAAGAAACGTTGCATTTACAGTCCTTTGAAGCGAATGCGAGGTATACATAACACTCCACAATGAATATGATATCTTATCATGAAACATGTAATGAGATGCGATAACGCGATGTAGGAAGCATTTGAACTCTAATGCATCGATACGCTGACATCTGAAAATGCTATTTCCTAGGAAGGATGTGTCGCATTTACATTTATTTGAAGTGTAGACGAGGAATACATGACACTTCGCAATGAATAGTATATCTTATCATGAAACATAGAAATGAAGTGCGATATCGCGATTTATGAAGCATTAGAACTCTGTTGCTTCGATATATAGACATCTGCAAACGCAACTTCCTGGAAAGGAAGTGTCGCACTTACATTCATTTGAAGTGTAGACGATGAATACATAACACTTAGCAATGAATATTATATCATGAAACATAGGAATGAGATGCGATATCGCGATTTAAGAAGCATTTTAACTCTATTTGTCCGATACGTAGACATCTGCAAACACTACTTCCTAGCAATGAAATGTAGCATTTACATTGTTTTGAAGTGAATACGAGGTATACATGACCCTTCGCATTGAATATTATATCTTAACATGAAACATAGAAATGAGATGCGGTATCGCGAATTAGCAAACCTTAGAACACTATTGCTTCGATACGTAGACATCTGCAAACGCTACTTCCTCGCAAGGAAGTGTCGCATTTACATTCTTTTGAATGGATACGAGGTATACATGACACTTCGCAATGAATATTATATCTTATCATGAAACATAGAAATGAGATGCAATATGACGATTTAAGAAGCATTTGAGCTCTATTGCTTCGATACGTAGACATCTGCAAACACTACTTCCTAGCAATGAAATGTAGCATTTACATTGTTTTGAAGTGAATACGAGGTATACATGACCCTTCGCATTGAATATTATATCTTAACATGAAACATAGAAATGAGATGCGGTATCGCGAATTAGCAAACCTTAGAACACTATTGCTTCGATACGTAGACATCTGCAAACGCTACTCTCTCGCAAGGAAGTGTCGCATTTACATTCTTTTGAATGGATACGAGGTATACATGACACTTCGCAATGAATATTATATCTTATCATGAAACATAGAAATGAGATGCAATATGACGATTTAAGAAGCATTAGAGCCCCTTTGCTACGATACGTAGACATCCGCAATCGCTATTTCCTGGCACGGAACTTGCGCATTTACATTCTTTTGAGGTGAATACGAGGTATACATAACACTCCACAATGAATATTATAACTTATCATGAAACATAGGAATGAGATGTGATATCGCGATTTAAGATGCATTAGAACTCTATTGCTTCGATACGTAGACATGTGCAAGCGCTACTTCCCTGCAAGGAAGTGTCGCATTTACATTCTTCTGAAATGAATACGAGGTATTCATAACACTCCACAATGAATATTATATCTTATCACGAAACATTGAAATGAGATGCGATATCGCGATTTAAGAAGCATTAGAATACTATTGCTTCGATACGGAGACATCTGCAAAGGCTATTTCCGAGCAAGTAAGTGTCGCATTTACATTCATTTGAAGTGTATGCGAGGTATACGTGACAGTTCGCAATTCATATTATATCTTAACATGAAACATAGAAATGAGGTGCGATATCGCTATTTGAGAAGCATTAGAACTCTATTGCTACGAGAAGTAGACATCTGCAAACGCTATTTCCTAGCAAGGAAGGGTCGCATTTACATTCATTTGAAGTGAATATGAGGTATACATAACACTGCACAATGAATATCATATCTTATCGTGAAACATAGAAATGAGATGCGATAGCGCGTTTTAAGAGGCATTAGAACTCTATTGCTTCGGTACGTAGACATCTGCAAACCCTATTTCTTACCAGGCAAGTGTCGCAATTACATTCGCTTGAGATGAATACGAGGTATACATAACGATTCACAATGAATATTATATCTTATCTTGAAATATAGTAATGCGATGCAATATCGCGATTTAGAAAGCACAAGAACTCTAATGCTGCGATACGTAGACATCTGGAAACGCTATTTAGTAGCAAGGAATTGTCGCATTTACATTCAATTGAAGTGAATACGAGGTATAGATAACACTGCATAATGAATATTATATCTTATCATGAAACACAGAATGGAGATGCGATATCGCATTTTATGAAACATTAGACCCCTATGGCTTCGATACGGAGACATCTGCAAACGATATTTAATATTAAGGAAGTGTCGCATTTACACTCTTTTTCAGTGTATGCGTGGCATGCGTGACACTTAGCAATGAATATTATATCTTATCATGAAGCATAGAAATGAGAAGCGATATGGCGATTTAAGAGGCATTAGATCCCTATTGCTTCGACACGCAGACATCTGCAAACGCTATTTCCTAGCAAGGTCGTGTCGCATTTACATTCAATTGAAGTGTATGCGAGCTATACATGACACTTCGCAATGAATTCTATATCTTATCATGAAACGTAGATATGAGATGCGATATGACGATTTAAGAAGCATTAGAAAACTATTGCTTCGTTACGTAGACATCTGCAAACGCTATTTCCTAGCAAGGAAATGTCGCATTTTCGTTCGTTTGAAGTGTATGCGAGGTATACATGACACTTCGCAGTGAATATTATATATTATCATGAAACATAAAAATGGGAAGCGATATGGCGATTTAAGAAGCATTAAATCCTTATTGCTTCTATACGTAGACATCTGCAGACGCTATTTCCTAGCAAGGAAGTGTCGCAATTACATTCTTTTGAATGGAATACGATGTATACATGACACTTCGCAATGAATTCTATATCTTATCATGAAACGTAGATATGAGATGCGATATGACGATTTAAGAAGCATTAGAAAACTATTGCTTCGATACGTAGACATCTGCAAACGCTAGTTCCAAGCAAGGAAGTGTCGCATTTACATTCATTTGAAGTGAATATGAGGTATACATAACACTGCACAATGAATATTATATCTTATCATGAAACATGGAAATGAGATGCTATATGGCGATTTAAGAAGCATTAGATGTCTATTGGTTCGATACGAAGGCATCTGCAAACGCTACTTCCTAGCAAGGAAGTGTCGCATTTACATTCTTTTGAAAGGAATACGAGGTATACATGACACTTCACAATGAATATTATATCTTATCATGAAACATAGAAATGTGATGCGGTATGACGATTTAAGAAGCATTAGAACTCTATTACTTCGATACGTAGACATCTGCAAACGCTACTTCCTAGCAAGGAAGTGTCGCATTTACATTCTTTTGAAGTGAATACGAGGTATACATAACACTGCACAATGAATATTAAATCTTATCATGAAACATAGAAATGAGATGCGATATTGCGATTTAAGAAGCATTAGAACTCTAATGCCACGTTACGTAGACGTCTGCAAACGCTATTTCCTTGCAAGGAAGTGTCGCATTTACATTCTTTTTAAAGGAATACGAGGTATACATGACACTTCGCAATCTATATTATATCTTATTATGAAACATAGAAATGAGATGCGATTTTGCGATTTAAGAAGCATTAGAACTCTAATGCCACGATACGTAGACGTCTGCAAACGCTATTTCCTTGCAAGGAAGTGTCGCATTTACATTTTTTTTAAAGGAATACGAGGTATACATGACACTTCGCAATGAATATTATATCTTATTATGAAACATAGAAACGAGATGCGGTATGACGATTTAAGAAGCATTAGAACTCTATTGCTTCGGTACGTGGACATCTGCAAACGCTATTTCCTAGTGTAACGTCTCGCGTACTGCCTTCCATCCCCCAGCGCCTCCCACAGCTCCGGCAGCGACGTACTCACCGTAGCTGCACCTAAGCACACGGGACGAGCGCCACCACAACCAAACATACACCACGTCCGCCGAGCCAAGGCTGCTGTCAAGGTACGAAGACCTAGGAGTTCGACCGATCGACCGTGTGACAACGTGCAGCATTTCCAGAGCCAGGAAAGATGCAGCATCCAACCAGACGACTGGACCACTGGGCACAGCAGCGAATCACCTACACCATTACAGCGTTATTCCTATTTCCAAAGTATATATTCGTAAATCGTACTCTAGGTCTAAGTACTCGACACATACATTGTACATACGCAGACAACACACACATAGCTTCTAAGATCAAGGTAAATATCTGTAATTATAGGTTGCGTTACGTTCGAGCGGGCGTCCGACGCGCGCGGCTCACGCGTAACGCGAGCCGCGCTCCACTCCGACCGGCCGCCCCACTGCGCGGGCCGAGCGGCCACCCCACTCCGGGCTCCAGCGACTCGCGCGCCACGCGACCTAAGGAGGTTGCGGACCCGCGATCGGAGAGTCAGTCTTCTCCGAGCCTCGTTCCAAGCTTTCTTCATTAGACAGCTCAAATGCCTACGGGCTATTATCCACCTTAGTCAGAGGTGTTCGTAATTCTATTCTAAATTCAAGTTCAGTTCCAATCATCGAGTCTAGTTCTAATTCCAATTTTAAACAATTAAGTCTACTTTTAACTTAGTCTTAGGGAAAGTACAGTGTAAGCAGAGATATCTCAAGAAAGAATATTGATTTGTTCGCTATCAAGACGGCAAAGGTAGGATTTTTCCACATTTACAGCGTTAGCGTGTTCCTAAAAGCGTTCGTTGTCCCACGGAAAGAACCCGGCATTAGTCGCAATTAAGCGAGCCGTTTCCGCAAATTGGCTGCGTGTCGTCTCCGAGTAAAGCGGAAATTTTCCACCCTCGTGACGTGACAATAGAAGCCATGGAGTTCTAATGCTTGTTAAGACGCGATATCGCATCTCAATCCTACGTTTCACGATAAGATATAATATTCATTGTGCAGTGTTATGCATACCTCGTATTCAGTTGAAAAGAATGTAAATGCGACACTTCCATGCTAGGAAGTAGCGATTGCAGATGTATACGTATCGAAGCAACAGGGATCTAATGCTTCTTAAATCGCCATATCGCTTCTCATTTCTATGTTTCATGATAGGATATAATATTCATTGCAAAGTGTCATGTATACCTCGCATTAACTTCAAAAGAATGTGAATGCGACACTTCCATGCTAGGAAATAGCGTTTGCAGATGTCTGCGTATCGTAGCTATGGAAACCTAATGCTTCTCAAAACGCGATATCGCATCTCCATCCTATGTTTCATGATAAGGTATAATAGTCATTGTGGAGCGTTATGTATTTCTCCTATTCACTACAAAAGATTGTAAATGAGACACTTCTTTGCTAGGAAATAGCGTTGGCAGATGTCTACGTATCGAAGCAATAAAGTTCTAAAGCTTCTTAAATCGCGATATCGCATCTCAATTCTATGTTTCATGATAAGATATAATATTCATTGTGCAGTGTTATGAATACCTCGTATTCACTTCAAAAGAATGTAAATGCGACACTTCCTTGCTAGGATGTAGCGTTTGCAGATGTCTACGTATCGAAGCAATAGGGATCTAATGCTTCTTAAATCGCCATATCGCTTCTCATTTCTAAGTTTCATGACAATATATAATATTAACTGCGAAGTGTCATGTATTCCTCGCATACCCTTCAAATGAATGTAAATGCGACACTTCCCTGCTAGGAAACAGCGTTTGCAGATGTCTCCGTATCGAAGCAATAGATTTCTAAAGCTTGCTAATTCGCGAAATCGCATCTCATATATATGTTTCATGATAATATGTAATATTCATTGCGAAGTGTCATGTATACCTCGCATACACTTCAAATGGATGTGAATGCGACAGTTCCTTGCTAGGAAATAGTGCTTGCAGATATCCACGTATCGAAGCAATAGATTTCTAATGCTTCTTATATCGCGATAACGCATCTCATTTCTATGTTTCATGATAAGATGTAATATTCATTGCGCAGTGTTATGACTACCTCGTATTCACTTCAAAAGAATGTAAATGCGACACTTCCTTGCTTGGAAATAGCGTTTGCAGATGACTACTTATCGATGCAATAGTTTTCTATTTCTTCTTAAATCGTCATATCGCATCTCATATCTACGTTTCATGATAAGATATAATATCCATTGCGAAGTGTCATGTATACCTCGTATTCCTTTCAAAGGAATGTAAATGCGACACTTCCTCGTAGGAAGTAGCGCTTGCAGTTGTCTACGTATCGAAGCAATACGGATCTAATGCTTCTTAAATCGCGATATCGCTTCGCATTTCTATGTTTCATAATAATATATAATATTCATTGCGAATTATCATGTATACCTCGTATTCCTTTTAAAAGAATGTAAATGCGACACTTCCTTGCTAGGAAGTAGCGTTTGCAGATGCCTACGTATCGAACCAATAGATTTCTTGTGCTTCTTAAATCGCCATATCGCATCTCATTTCTTTGTTTCATGATAAGATATAATATTCATTGTGCAGTGTTATGTATACCTCGTACTCACCTCAAAAGAATGTAAATTCGACATTTCCTTGCTGGGATATAGCGTTTGCAGATATCTACGTGTCGAAGCAATACTGTTCTAATGCTTCTTAAATCGCGATATCGCATCTCATTTTTATGTTTCATGATAAGATATAATAATCATTGTGAAGTGTTATGAATATTTCGTATTCACTTCAAAAGAATGTAAATGCGACACTTCCTTGCTAGGCAATAGCATTTGCAGACGTCTACGTATCTAAGCAATAGTGTTCTAATGCTTCTTAAATCACGATATCGCATCTTATTTCTATGTTTCACGATAAGATATAATATTCATTGCGAAGTGTCATGTATACCTCGTATTCACTTCAAAGTATGTAAATGCGACACTTCCTTCCTAGGATATAGCGTTTGGAGATGTCTACGTATCGAAGCAATAGAGTTCTAAAGCTTGCTAATTCGCGATATCGCATCTCATTTCCATGTTTCATGATAATATATAATATTCATTGCGAAGTGTCATGTATACCTCGAATACACTTCAAATGAATGTAAATGCGACAGTTCCTTGCTTGGAAATAGCGTTTGCAGATATCTACGTATCGAAGCAAATGAGTTCTAAAGCTTCTTAAATGGCGATATCGAATCTCATTTCTATGTTTCATGATAAGATATAATATTCATTGTGCAGTGCTATGTATACCTCGTATTCACTTCAAAAGAATGTAAATGCGACACTTCCTTGCTAGGAAATAGCGTTTGCAGATGTCTACGTATCGTGGGATTAGAGATCCACTGCTTCTCAAAACGCGATATCGCTTCTCATTTTTATGGTTCATGATAATATATAATATTCATTGCCAAGTGTCATGTATACCTCGCATACACTTCAAATGAATGTAAATGCAACAGATCCTTGCTAGGAAATAGCGTTTGCAGATATCTACGTATCGAAGCAAAAGAGTTCTAAAGCTTCTTAAATCGCGATATCGCATCTCATTTCTTTGTTTCATGATAAGATATAATATTCATTGTGCAGTGTTATGTATATCTCGTCTATACTTCAAATGAATGTAAATGCGACACTTCCTTGCTAGGAAATAGCAAGTGTCATTCAGCCTCCTGGGATACCAATAATTTTTTCGCCAGGACGTGACAAAATTTCTGGTGGCAGCGGTGGGATTTTCGCGTATAACTTATCGGAAATTCTGCTGAATAAGTGTACGAACAGCCATGGCAACGCGCACGCCGACAAAGCGAACGCGGCTTCAGGTACAGAAGGACGCCGCCGCAACCGAATCCGATACTCACCGAACGTTAGATTTTCACGATGCTCTTGCAAACGACGCCGTCGGACCTTCAAACGATAATACGGATAAAGAACAAGCGATCGCTACGTTAAATCGCCAAATAGATTTCATGCGTCGGGAATTGGAATACTTACGCGCGGCACAATCCGCAAACGCCGACACTATCTCTTTCGGAACTCCGCACCTGCAACCGACACGTAGCTCAGGGTCTGATTCACCAAACTCCCAAACAGATAGGCTTATTTTTCGCGAAGCAATAGATAGCATCCCTATATTTGATGGCAAAAACTTCCCAATATTACAGTTCGTGCGGGCCTGTAAACGGGCAAGGGAGTTGATTTCGCCCGAAGGAGAACCCTCGTTCACCAAACTCATTGTCAATCGTTTACGCGGCCGTGCATATCTGGCCGTAGAGGACGAGCAATGCTCTTCGGTCGGACAACTGACCGATATTCTACGAGCCGCAATCGAAAATACAAAGTCAACCGACCGTTACAGGGGCGAACTAACTAATACTTTCATGCGCCCAGGAGAACATATCCTCGATTTCATAGGTAGAATTAAAGACCTACGTAACGCAGCAATCGACTGCGAACGATTCGATTCCGCCGAATTAGTAAATTCACGTTCCGGAATAGACGCGCTTACGCTTAGGTGTTTTTGCGACGGGCTTATCCCGGAAATTCGACATTCCATAAACACGCGATTGTACGAAACATACGCGGACGCGTTCGCTCACGCTAAGGAGTTGTACAGGCGACACGAATTAGACAAAGAGAGACTCTTCTCGTCGCGTCCCCGTACGGAAAATTTTCACTTCGAGCGCCGGCAAGAATCGGTTTGCGCTCGTTGTAATAGTCGCGGTCATGTCACTTGCGACTGCAAGTACGCAAGTCATAGACCGTCAGTCACGTACCCACGGGAAGAAACCCCGAGGTATCCTCGACAGGAACGACCGCTTGTAACGGGACCTCCACGCGGTCAGTACGCACCGCCCGATCGACGGGATATCGTTTGTAGGTACTGCCGAAACCTGGGACATAGCATAGACGAATGTCGAAAGCGACAATTTAATAATGTCGGAAATAACGTTTCGCGCCCGAATCCGGGAAACGCGAACGGCCTCCCGACCCGCCGCGAGACGGTACGCGAGGCCGGCTACGATCGCCGAGTTCTCGCCTTAACGAACGACGAGTCAACCTCGATAATAGAAGAGCAGCAGTAAACATAACGGGTAAAACTAGCGTCCCCACGGTTGTCATAAATTCTAACGCGTTAATTGAACCCGTAGTAATGATGATCGACACCGGAGCCGAGATCAACGTGATCAAGGAAAACGCGCTAAAACCTAAAACTCTAATTAACACTGCAGAACGCCTAACTATTACCAGAGTAACTCAGGGTACCGTAGCCACCTTAGGGACGGTTACGTTACCGATATTTTCTCGTGATGTTCCGTTTAATGTCGTCAGTTCCGACTTCCCAATTAAAACCGCCGGGATCCTGGGATCCGGGTTTTGTGCAGACGCGGATATATCTTTTAGAAATAAATATATCCTGTGGCACGGGAATAGGATCCTATTTGCACGTCGCGAAGACGTTTTAAATAAAATAATACTTCCTCCGCGGACTAACTCGGGCATACGCGTCGGAATAATTAATTCAGGCGTAGGCGAAGGAATAATCCCCCGAACACAGATCGCGAAGGGAGTATATTTCGGTGATGCTATCGTTAAAGTGCGAAACGGCCATGCGATAGCACGCATAATTAATGCGACCGATACCGAGATCGAGATCGCGGTGCCCAGAATTCATCTGGACCCGCTTCCCGTTCTCGAATCGCTGAAACGAGAACCAGCGTTATATTCGTTATTTACGAATACTTCTAAATCCACTGTTTCTAATACAAAAATGAATACTAAATCCACTGTTTCAAGCATGCCTACTAATTCTACTAATACTAAATCCACTGTTTCCAGCATGCCTACTAATCCAATTAATACTAAATCCACTGTCTCAAGCATGCGTACTAACTCGACTAATTCCAAATCCACTGTATCCACTCTAAAACGAGTATTCCCAAATCCCACTGTATCTTATGCTAACATTGTTTCAAAATCCACTTCAAATTCTACGAATTCCAACGAAAATCTCTTACCATCGTCACGCGATATTCAACACAAAGTTTCCAATCATGATAAATCTTCCAATAACAACCTCAAAATCCACAAAAATTTGTTCAAGTGCCATCGAAGGTACGCAACGTAACTTAAACATCCGCGTGAAAGATACACAAAATAAACCTCTTCTCAAAAGCGATAGCGAACGACACTCGAAACGCGACACTCCGCGCGCCACTCAAAATGTAACGCGACCTCAAAGCCGATTCGAGGAAATAGTCGCGTCACTCCGTCTAGATCATCTAAACAGCGAAGAAAGAAATAATATCTACAAACTGATTTCTAACAATCAAGATTTATTCCATCTCCCAGGCGATAAATTAGGATTTACCAATGTAACCGAGCACCGCATTCCAACGATAAACGATCACCCAATAAACGTGAAACAATACCGCTTCCCGCCGATACACAAGGAAGAAATACAACGTCAAATAGATCAATTATTAGAAAACGAATCGTACGCCGCGTATTTAGATGAACTCAACGATAGAATACGTACTTCACAAGAAATAGCGAAAACAAACTTAGACTGTGCAAAAACACGCCCTATATTCTATTACGATAAGAAACTTAATGTAAAGGATTTCCAAATCGGACAATGGGTTTATTTGCTCCGCGAACCACTTAGACATAAATTCGATTCTCAATACACAGGCCCATATAAGATCTTGGAGATTCTACCTAACAATAATGTAAAAATGAATGTTAAGGGGAGGCACAAGATTGTGTATTCAAATAAATTAAAAAATTGTAAGCGCCTACAAACGATGAATGCACGTATGAGAGTTCGATCGAATGTAGGAGACAGTGAAAAGTGTAAGTCGAAATCAAAAACTGAAAATCTTAATGAACAAAGAGTAAAAGAATCGGTGACAGTGACAAACGAACAAAGTGCACCACAGAAGAAAAGTGCAACCAAACAGAGTGCAGCCGTAGCAGCACAACATACGCAGAGACCACAGCATCCACGAGACGAGAGCCCACAGCATCCACGAGATGATAGACCACAGCATCCACGAGATGAGAGCAGCATACACGCCAAGGAGGACCAATCTCCTCCACAGCACACGAAACGAGTAGCATCCCACATCGAGGCCACATCAGTCCAGAGATTTCGCCATAGGCGAAATTCTTTTTCTAAGGGGGAAGGTGTGACGTCAGGCGTGCCGCCTGCCACCCTCTCAACGCACCACAGCAACCACCCTCACGCGCCTGCACCACAGGCAACACCCAGGCGCAACTCGCCGTCTCACTCAGGCCAAGGGCTACGACCATCGACTCGCTCGCACCCGCAGAGGTGCTCGCCGTCTCTCTCACTCCAAGGGACCTACCCTCCGTCTCACTCGCACCCGCAGAGGTGTTCGCCACCTCTCTCGCTCCAAGGGCAACACACTCTGTCCCACTCGCACCGAGGACCATGTGCGCTGTCTCGCTCCCACTCAAGGAGTCACCCACCGTCTCACTCTTACCTGCAGGGAAACTCGCCCTCTCGCTCACTCCAGGGACGTACCAGGAGAATCAACCTCTACGAGATCCGACGACGGGAACCCTCACCGTACAAAGGACTCTACGATTTCACCATCCCAGATCTGCCATGCCCAAAATACTATTTCTAAGATTATTAATTAACATTATATATATACTCCTACATTCTAAACTCTGTATTCCTAGCTCATAGAATTTACACGACACAACTTTATAACGACACAAACAACACACATTTTACATTTAAGGCGTAGTTTCTAATTTCATACTTGTACCTCTATATTCATAAGTTGCGCTAATTAAGTAAGCCGCGACGCGCGAAATCGCGACCGCCTCAGCGGCACGCGCCGCTAGCCCCACCACGCAACGCCGAGACCCCACTCCGGCGTCCACATACTCCCACCTACGTTCGCACGCGACCGAAGCGCTCCGAGAGTCGAAGAGGTCGCAGGCGCATCTTGGGAGACACAGTCAATTACAGACAGTCAATTACAGACAGTCATGACGGACAGTCAGACACAGCCAGTCAGTACCGTCAGTACGGTACAGTTCTATCTCGCCTTCGGGCACTTCTAATTCCAAGTCTCTTCCAAGTCGCGCCTTAGGGCCGTCGCGCAGCCTCGATGAGGTTCCTAGTTCTAAAGTCTTTGTTCTAATTCCTAATTCATAGTTAACCTAGTCTTAATACTTAGAAATAATTGTTCTTGTACTCTTTGATTTAGAATATACTTTATTATTCTTCTACCACATCAAGTTCTGGTTCATTCCAACTCCATTTCTAAATTCAATTTTATTTTAATACAAATTC
Source organism: Xylocopa sonorina (assembly GCF_050948175.1). Taxonomy (NCBI): domain Eukaryota; kingdom Metazoa; phylum Arthropoda; class Insecta; order Hymenoptera; family Apidae; genus Xylocopa; species Xylocopa sonorina. The sequence goes on from NW_027490350.1 coordinate 14,577, forward strand.
TTCCAAGTTCGTAACAACTTGAGTGTTTACAAACGAAGTATTCGCGCCGGGAGGAAGAATTTAATCCATTATCTCGTGCGGAATACGTTGGTAAAACGCCAGAATTCTTCGTTCATCGACGGACGGCGACATTCATCGCAGCTTCCACCGTCACAACGCCGATTCCAGCCAGCCGTACGCCGACTCCTCCCCCGAGAACGACCTTCGATGATCGCCACATCTGAAAGCAGAAGAGAGAAATCAGCGAAAGGTAAGTAAAATCCCTCCTTACACGCGTACGCGATTGTTTACGGTGCCCGCGTCTTGCCAGAATCGACGGACCCGGTCATACGCGTTTTATACCGGACCGAATTCGCGACTAAAAGGCTTGAGTCATTCAGCCTCCTGGGATACGAATAATTTGTTCGCCAGGACGTGACAGAAGCAATAGAGTTCCAATGCCTCTTAAATAGAGTTATCGCATCTCTTTTCTATGTTTTATGATAAGATATAATATTCATTGCCAAGTGTCTTGTATACCTCGCATACTCCTCAAATGAATGTAAATGCGACTCTTCCTTGCTAGGAAATAGCGTTTCCAGATGTCTACGTATCGTAGCATCAGAGATCTAACGCTTCTCAAAACGCGATATCGCATCTCATTTCTATACTCATGGTAAGATATAATATTAATTGCGAAGTGTCATGTATACCTCGCATGCGCTTCAAGTGAATGTAAATGCGATACTTCCTTGGTAGGAAATAGCGTTTGCAGATGTCTACGTATCGAAGCAAAAGTGTTCTAATGCTTCTTAAATCGCGATATCGAATCTCATTTCTATCTATGCTGATAAGATATAATATTCATTGTGGAGTGTTATGTCTACATCGTACTCGCTTCAAAAGAATGCAAATGCGACACTTCCTTCCTAGGAAATAGCGTTGGCAGATGTCTACGTACCCAAGCAATTGAGTCCTAATGCTTCTTAAAACGCGAAATCGTATCTCATTTTTATGTTTCATGATAAGATATAATATTCATTGCGAAGTGTCATGTATACCTTGCATACACTTCAAATGAATGTAAATGCGACACTTCCTATCTTGGAAATAGCGTTTGCAGATGTCTACGTATTGAAGCAATAGAATTCTAATGCTTCTCAAAACGCGATATCGCATCTGATTTCTATGTTTCATGATAAGATATAATATTCATTGCGAAGTGTCATGTATAGCTCTTATTCACTTCTAAAGAATGTAAATGCGACACTTCCTTGCTAGGAAGTAGCGTTTGCAAATGTCTACGTTTCGAAGGAACAGAGTTCTAACGCTTGATAAATCGAGATATCGCAACTCATTTCTATGATTCATGATAAGATATAATATTCATTGTGGAGTGTTATGTATACCTCGTAGTCACTTCAAAGGAATGTGAATGCGACACTTCCTTGCTAGGAAATGGCGTTTCCAGATATCTACGTATCGCAGCAATGGAGTTCTAATGCTTCTTAAAACGCGATATCGCTTAATAATAATGCTTCATAAACGCGATGCTTCTTAAATCGCGTCTTATTTCTATGCCTCATGATAAGATATAAGATTCGTTGCGAAGTGTTATGTACTCCTCGTCTACACTTCAAATGAATGTAAATGCGACACTTCCTTGCTATTAAATAGCGTTTGCAGATGTCTACGTATCGTAGCAATGGATTTCTAATGCTTTTTCAATCGCGATATCGCTTCTCATTTCTATGCTTCATGATAAGATATAATATTCATTGTGGCGTGTTATGTATACTCCGTATTCACTTCAAAAGATTCTAAATGCGACACTTCCTTGCTATTTAATAGCGTTTTCAGATGTCTACGTATCGTAGCAATAGATGTCTAACGCTTCTTAAAACGCAATATCGCATCACATTTCTATTTTTCATGATAAGATATAATATTCATTGCTCATGTATACCTCGTATTCACTTCAAAGAATGTATAGAGGCTCTAACTTGCTAGGAAATAGCGTTTGCAGATGTCTACGTGTCGAAGCAATAGAGTTCCAATGCATCTTATATCGAGATATCGCATCTCATTTCTATGTTTCATGATAAGTTATAATATTCATTGCGAAGTGTCACGTATACTTCGTACTCACTTCTAAAGAATGTAAATGCGACACTTACATGCTAGGAAATAGCGATTGCATATTTCTACGTATATTAGCAATAGAGTTCTAATGCTACTTAAAACGCGATATAGCTCCTCATTTCTATGTTTCATGATAAGATATAATATTCATTGTGGAGTGTTATGCATACCTCGTATTCAGTTCAAAAGAATGTAAATGCGACACTTCCTTGCTAGGAAATAGCGTTTCCAGATATCTACGAATCGAAGCAATAGATTTCTAATGCTCCTTGAATCGCGATATCGCATCTCACTTCTATGTTACGTGATAAGATATAATGTTCATTGCGAAGTGTCATGTATACCTCGTCTGCACTTCAAATGAATGTAAATGCGACACTTCCTTGCTAGGATATAGCGTTTGCAGATATCTACGTATCAAAGCAATAGAGTTCTAATGATTCTTAAATCGAGATATCGCATCTCATTTCCATGTTTCATGATAAGATATAATGTTCATTGCGAAGTGTCATGTATACCTCGCATACACTTCAAATGAATGTAAATGCGACACTTCCTCTCTAGGAAATAGCGCTCTCAGATGTCTACGTATCGAAGCAATAGAGTTCTAATGCTTCTCAAAACGCGATATCGCATCTCTCTTCTATGTTTCATGATAAGGTATAATATTCATTGCGAAGTGTCATGTGTACCTCGTATTCACTTCAAAAGAATGTAAGTGCGACACCTCAATGCTAGGAAATAGCGTTTGCAGATGTCTCCGCATCGAGGCCGTAGAATTCTAATGCCTCTTAAAACGCGATATCGCTTCCCTCTTCTATGTTTCGTGATAAGATATAATATTCATTGTGCAGTGTTATGTATGTCTCGTCTATACTTGAAATGAATGTAAATGCGACCCTTCCTTCCTAGGAAATAGCGTTTGCAGATTTCTACGTATCGTGGGATTAGATATCCACTGCTTCTCAAAACGCGATATCGCTTCTCATTTCTATGGTTCATGATAATATACAATATTCATTGCGAAGAGTCATGTATACCTCGTATTCCTGTCGAAAAGAATCTAAATGCGACACATCCTTGCTAGGAAATAGCGTTTGCAGGTGTCTACGTATCGAAGCAATAGGGATCTAATGCTTCTCAAATCGCGATATCGCTTCTCATTTCTTTGTTTCATGATAATATATAATATTCATTGCGATGTGTCATGTATACCTCGTATTCCTTTCAAAAGAATGTAAATGCGACACTTCCTTGCTAGGATGTAGCGTTAGCAGATGTCTACGTATCGAAGCAATAGGGATCTAATGCTTCTTAAGTCGCCATATCGCTTCTCATTTCTATGTTTCGTGATAAGATATAATATTCTTTGCGAAGTGTCATGCTTACCTCGTATTCATTTCAAAAGAATGTAAATGCGACACTTCCTTCCTAGGAAATAGCGTTTGCAGACGTCTTCGTATCGAAGCAATAGTGTTCTGACCCTTCTTCAATCGCGATATCGCATCTCATTTCTGTGTTTCATGATTACATATAATATTCATTGTGCAGTGTTATGTATACCTCGTATTCACATCAGAAGAATGTAAATGCGTCACTTCCTTGCTAGGAAATAGCGTTTGTAGGTGTCTACGTATCATAGCAATAGAGTTCTAACGCTTGTTATATCGCGATATCGCATCTCATTTCTATGTTTCATGATAAGATATAATATTCATTGTGCAGTGTTATGTATATCTCGTCTATACTTCAAATGAATGTAAATGCGACACTTCCTTGCTAGGAAATAGCGTTTGCAGAAGTCTACGTATCGTAGCAATAGAGTTCTAACGCTTCTTAAATCGTCATATCGCATCTCATTTCTGTGCTTCATGTTAAGATATAATATTCATTGCAAAGTGTCATGTATACCTCGTACTCACTTCAAAAGAATGTAAATGCGACACTTCCTTGCTGGGATGCAGCGTTTGCAGATGTCTACGTATCGAAGCAATAGATTTCTTATGCTTTTTAAATCGCCATATCGCATCTCATTTCTATGTTTCATGATAAGATATAATATTCATTGTGCAGTGTTATGTATATCTCGTCTATACTTCAAATGAATGTAAACGCGACACTTCCTTGCTAGGAAGTAGCGTTTGAAGATGTCTACGTATCGTGGCATTAGAGCTCTAATGCTTCTCAAATCGCGTTATCGCTTCCCCTTTTGTATGTTTCACGATAATATATAATATTCATTGCGAAGTGCCATGTATACCTCGCATACACTTAAAATGAATGTAAATGCGGCACTTCCTTGTTAGGAAATAGCGTTTGCAGACGTCTACGTATCGAAGCAATAGATTTCTAAAGCATGCTAATTCGCGTTATCGCATCTCATATCTATGTTTCGTGATAATATATATAGTATTCATTGCGTAGTGTCATGTATACCTCGCATACACTTCAAATGAATGTGAATGCAACAGTTCCCAGCTAGGAAATAGTGTTTGCAGATATCTACGTATCGAAGCAATATTGTTCTAAAGCTTCTTAAATCGCGATATCGCATCACATTTCTATGTTTCATGATAAGATATAATATTCATTGCGAAGTGCCATGTATACCTCGTATTCCATTCAAAAGAATGTAAATGCGATACTTCCTTGCTAGGATGTATCGTTAGCAGATGTCTACGTATCGAAGCAATAGAGATCTAAGGCTTCTTAAGTCGCCATATCGCTTCTCATTTCTATGTTTCATGATAATATATAATAATCATTGTGCAGTGTTATGTATACCTAGTATTCACTTCAAAAGAATGTAAATGCGACACTTCCTTGCTAGGAAATAGCGTTTGCAGAAGTCTACGTATCGAAGCAATAGATTTCTTATGCTTCTTATATCGCCATATCACATCTCATTTCTATGTTTCATGATAAGATATAATATTCATTGCGATGTGCCATGTGTACCTCGCATACACTTAAAATGAATGTAAATGCGGCACTTGCTTCCTAGGAAATAGCGTTTGCAGATTCTACGTATCGAAGCAATAGAATTCTATTGCCTCTTACATCGCGATATCGCATCTCATTTTTATGTTTCATGATAAGATATAATATTCGTTGTGCAGTGTTATGAATACCTCGTATTCACTTCAAAAGTTTGTAAATGCGACACTTCCTTGCTTGGAAATAGCGTTTGCAGATGTCTATGTATCGATGCAATAGTTTTCCAATGCGCCTTAAATCGTCTTATCGCATCTCATATCTACGTTTCATGATAAGATATAATATTCATTGTGCAGTGCTATGTACACCTCGCATACACTTCAAATGAATATAAATGCGACACTTCCTTGCTATTAAATAGCGTTTGCAGATGTCTACGTATCGAAGCAAAAGATTTCTAATGCTTCTTAAAACGCGATATCGCAACTCATCTCTATGTTTCATGATAAGATATAATATACATTGTGCAGTGTTATGTATATCTCGTCTATACATCAAATGGATGTAAATGCTACAATTTCTTGCTAGGAAATAGCGTTTGCAGATGTCTACGTATCGAAGTAATAGACATCAAATGCTTCATAAATCGCCATATCGCATCTCATTTCTATGTTTCATGATAAGATATAATATTCATTGCGAAGTGTCATGTATACCTTGTATTCCTTTCAAAAGAATGTAAATGCGACACTTCCTTGCTAGGAAGTAGCGTTTGCAGATGTCTACGTATCGAAGAAATAGTGTTCTAATGCTTCTTAAGTCGCCATATTACATCACATTTCTATGTTTCATGATAAGATATAATATTCATTGCGAAGTGTCACGTATACCTCGTATCCCTTTCAAAGGAATGTAAATGCCACACTTCCTTGCTAGGAAGTAGCGTTTGCAGATGTCTACGTATCGAAGCAATAGTGTTCCAATTCTTCTTAAATCGCGATATCGCATCTCATCTCTATGTTTCATGATAAGATATAATATTCATTGTGGAGTGTTATGTATACCTCGTATTCACTTTAAAAGAATGTAAATGCGACACTTCCCTGCTGGGAAATAGCGTTTGCCGATGTCTACGTATCGAAGCAGTAGTGTTCTAATGCTTCTTAAATCGCCATATCGCATCTCATTTCTATGTTTCATGATAAGATGTAATATTCATTGTACAGTGTTATGTATATCTCGTCTATACATCAAATGGATGTAAATGCGACACTTCCTTGCTAGGAAATAGCGTTTGCAGATGTCTACGTATCGTGGCATTAGAGTTCTAATGCTTCTCAAAACACGATATCGCTACTCATTACTATGCTTCATGGTAATATATAATATTCAGTGTGGAGTGTTATGTATTCCTCGTATTCGTTTCAAAAGAATGTAAATGCGACACGTCCTTGCTAGGAAATAACATTTGCAGATGTCTACGCATCGTAGCAATAGAGTTCTAGTGCTTCTTAAATCGCGATATCGCATCTCACATCTATGTTTCATGATAAGATATAATAATCATTGCGATGTGTCATGTATACCTCGTATTCACTTCAAAAGAATGTAAATGCGACACTTCCTTGCTAGGAAATATTGTTTGCAGATGTCTACGTATCGTAGCAATAGAGTTCTAATGCTTCTTAAAACGAGAAGTCGTATTTCATTTCTATGCTTCGTAATAAGATACAATATTCATTGCGGAATGTTATGTATACCTCGTATTCACTTCATAAGAATGTAGATGCGACACTTCCATGCTAGGAAATTGCGTTTACAGATGTCTACGTATCGTAGCAATAGAGTTCTAATACTTCTTAAAACGCGATATCGCATCTCACTGCTATGTTTCATGTTAAGATATAATATTCATTATGGAGTGTTATGTATACCTTGTAGTCACTTCAAAAGAATGTAAATGCGACACTTCCTTGCTAGGAAATAGCGTTTTCAGATGACTACGTGTCGAAACAATAGAGTTCTAATGATTCTTAAAATGCCATATCGCATCTCACTCCTACGTTTCATGATAAGATATAATATTCATTGCGAAGTGTCATGTATACCTCGTATTCACTTCAAAAGAATGTAAATGCGACACTTCAATGCTAGGAAATAGCGTTTGCAGATGTCTACGTATCGTAGAAATAGAGTTCTAATGCTTCTTAAAACGAGATGTCGCATTTCATATCTATATTTCGTGGTAAGATATAATATTCATTGTAGAGTGTTATGTATACCGCGTATTCACTTCAAATGAATGTAAATGCGCCACTTCCTTTCAAGGAAATAGCGTTCCCAGATGTCTACGTATCGAAGCAATAGAGTTCTAATGTTTCTTAAATAGCGATATCGCATCCCATTTCTATGTTTCATGATAAGATATAATATGCATTGCGAAGTGTCATGTATATCTCGTATTCACATCAGAAGAATGTAAATGCGACACTTCCATGCTAGGAAATTGCGTTTGCAGATGTCTACGTATCGTAGCAATAGAGTTCTAATGCTTCTTAATACGAGATGTCGCATCTCATTTCTATGTTTCGTTATGAGATATAATATTCATTGCGGAATGTTATGTATACCTCGTATTCACTTCAAAAGAATGTAAATGCGACACTTCCTTGCTAGGAAATAGCGTTTGCAGATGTCTACGTATCGTAGCAATAGAGTTCTAATGCTTCCTAAAACGCGATATCGCATCTCACTTCTATATTTCATGATAAGATATAGTATCCATTGCGAAGTGTCATGTATATCTCGTATTCACTTCAAAAGAATGTAAATGCGACACTTCCATGCTAGGGAATAGCGTTTGCAGATGCCTACGTATCGTAGCAATAGAGTTCTAATGCTTTTTAAAACGAGATGTTGCATCTCACTTCTATGTTTCATGTTCAGATATAATATTCATTGCGAAGTGTCATGTATACCTCGTACTCACTTCAAAAGAATGTAAATGCGACCCTTCCATGCTAGGAAATAGCCTTTGCAGATGTCTACGTATCGTAGCAGTAGAGTTCTAATGCTTCCTAAAACGCGATATCGCATCTCTCTTATATGTTTCATGATAAGGTATAATATTCATTGCGGAATGTTATGTATACCCCGTATTATCTTCAAAAGAATGTAGATGCGACACTTCCATGCTAGGAAATAGCGTTTGCAGATGTCTACGTATCGTAGCAATAGAGTTCTAATGCTTCTCAAAACGCGATATCGCATCTCACTGCTATGTTTCATGTTAAGATATAATATTCATTATGGAGTGTTATGTATACCCCGTAGTCACTTCAAAAGAATGCAAATGCGACACTTCCTTGCTAGGAAATAGCGTTTCCAGATGACTACGTGTCGGAACAATAGAGTTCTAATGATTCTTAAAATGCCATATCGCATCTCACTCCTATGTTTCATGATAAGATATAATATTCATTGCGAAGTGTCATGTACACCTCGTATTCACTTCAAAAGAATGTAAATGCGACACTTCCATGCTAGGAAATAGCGTTTGCAGATGTCTACGTATCGTAGCAAGGGTGATCTAATGCTTCTTAAAACGCGATATCGCATCTCACACCTATGTTTCATGATAAGATATAATAATCATTGCGATGTGTCATGTATACCTCGTATTCACTTCAAAAGAATGTAAATGCGACACTTACATGCTAGGAAATAGCGTTTGCAGATGTCTACGTATCGCAGCAATAGAATTCTAATGTTTTATAAAACGAGATGTCGCATTTCATGTCTATGTTTCTTGGTAAGATATAATATTCATTGTAGAGTATTATGTATACCTCGTATTCACTTCAAATGAATGTAAATGCGACACTTCCTTGCTAGGAAATAGGGCTTGCAGATGTCTACGTATCGTAGCAAGAGAGTCCTAAAGCTTCTTAGAACGCGATATCGCATCTCACTTCCATGTTTCATGATAAGATATAATATTCATTGGGAAGTGTCATGTATACCTCGTACTCACTTCAAAAGAATGTAAATGCGACCCTTCCATGCTAGGAAATAGCCTTTGCAGATGTCTACGTATCGTAGCAGTAGAGTTCTAATGCTTCCTAAACCGCGATATCGCATCTCTCTTCTATGTTTCATAATAAGGTATAATATTCATTGCGAATTGTCATGTATACCTCGTATTCACTTCAAAAGAATGTAGATGCGACACTTCCATGCTAGGAAATAGCGTTTGCAGATGTCTACGTATCGTAGCAATAGAGTTCTAATGCTTCTTAAAACGCGATATCGCATCTCACTTCTATGTTTCATGATAAGATATAATATTCATTGCGAAGTGTCATGTATACCTCGTATTCACTTCAAAAGAATGTAAATGCGACACTTACATGCTAGGAAATAGCATTTGCAGATGTCTACGTATCGCAGCAATGGAGTTCTAGTGCTTCTTAAATCGCGATATCGCATCTCACATCTATGTTTCATGATAAGATATAATAATCATTGCGATGTGTCATGTATACCTCGTATTCACTTCAAAAGAATGTAAATGCGACACTTACATGCTAGGAAATAGCGTTTGCAGATGTCCACGTATCGTAGCAATAGAGTTCTAATGCTTCTTAAAACGAGATGTCACATTTCATTTCTATGTTTCGTGATAAGATATAATATACATGGTAGAGTGTTATGTATACCTCGTATTCACTTCAAATGATTGTAAATGCGCCACTTCCTTTCAAGGAAATAGCGTTCCCAGATGTCTACGTATCGAAGCAATAGAGTTCTAATGTTTCTTAAATAGCGATATCGCATCCCATTTCTATGTTTCATGATAAGATATAATATTCATTGCGAAGTGTCATGTATATCTCGTATTCACATCAGAAGAATGTAAATGCGACACTTCCATGCTAGGAAATAGCGTTTGCAGATGTCTACGTATCGTAGCAATAGAGATCTAATGCTTCTTAATACGAGATGTCGCATCTCATTTCTATGTTTCGTGATAAGATATAATATTCATTGCGGAATGTTATGTATACCTCGTATTCACTTCAAAAGAATTTAAATGCGACACTTCCTTGCTAGGAAATATTGTTTGCAGATGTCTACGTATCGTAGCAATAGAGTTCTAATGCTTCTTAAAACGAGAAGTCGTATTTCATTTCTATGCTTCGTAATAAGATATAATATACATTGCGGAATGTTATGTATACCTCGTATTATCTTCAAAAGAATCTAAATGCGGCACTTCCATGCTAGGAAATAGCGTTTGCAGATGTCTACGTATCGTAGCAATAGAGTTCTAATGCTTCTTAAAATGAGAAGTCGTATTTCATTTCTATGTTTCATGATAAGTTATAATATTCATTGCGAAGTGTCATGTATACTTCGTATTCACTACAAAAGAATGTAAATGCGACACTTCCATGCTAGGAAATAGCTTTTGCAGATGTCTACGTATCGTAGCAATAGATTTCTAATGCTTCTTAAAACGCGATATCGCATCTCACTTCTATGTTTCATGATAAGATAAAATATTCATTGCGAAGTGTTATGTACACATCGTATTCACTTCAAAAGAATGTAAATGCGACACATCCATGCTAGGAAATAGCGTTTGCAGATGTCTAGGTATCGTAGCAATAGAGTTCTAATGCTTCTTAAAACGCGATATCGCATCTCTCATCTATGTTTCATGATAAGATATAATATTCATTGCGAAGTGTCATGTATACTTCGTATTCACATGACAAGAATGTAAATGCGACGCTTCCATGCTAGGAAATAGCGTTTGCAGATATCTACATATCGTAGCAATAGAGTTCTAATGCTTCTTAAAACGCGATATCGCATCTCACATCTATGTTTCATGATAAGATATAATATTCATTGCGAAGTGTCATGTATACTTCGTATTCACATGACAAGAATGTAAATGCGACGCTTCCATGCTAGGAAATAGCGTTTGCAGATGTCTACGTGTCGTAACAATAGTGTTCTAATGCTTCTTAAAACGAGATGCCGCATCTCATTTCTATGTTTCATGATAAGATATAATATTCAGTGCGATGTGTCATGTATACCTCGTATTCACTTCAAAAGAATGTAAATGCGACACTTACATGCTAGGAAATCGCGTTCGCAGATGTCTACGTATCGCAGCAATAGAATTCTAATGCTTTATAAAACGAGATGTCGCATTTCATTTCTATGTTTCTTGGTAAGATATAATATTCATTGTAGAGTATTATGTATACCTCGTATTCACTTCAAATGAATGTAAATGCGACACTTCCTTGCTAGGAAATAGGGTTTGCAGATGTCTACGTATCGTAGCAAGAGAGTCCTAAAGCTTCTTAGAAAGCGATATCGCATCTCACTTCCATGTTTCATGATAAGATATAATATTCATTGCGAAGTGTCATGTATACCTCGTATTCACTTCAAAAGAACGTAAATAAGTCACTTCCATGCTAGGAAATAGCGTTTGCAGATGTCTACGTATCGTAGCAATAGAGTTCTAATGCTTCTTAGAACGCGATATCGCATCTCACATCTATGTTTCATGATAAGATATAATAATCATTGCGATGTGTCATGTATACCTCGTATTCACTTCAAAAGAATGTAAATGCGACAGTTACATGCTAGGAAATAGCGTTTGCAGATGTCCACGTATCGTAGCAATAGAGTTCTAATGCTTCTTAAAACGAGATGTCACATGTCATTTCTATGTTTCGTGATAAGATATAATATACATGGTAGAGTGTTATGTATACCTCGTATTCACTTCAAATGATTGTAAATGCGCCACTTCCTTTCAAGGAAATAGCGTTCCCAGATGTCTACGTATCAAAGCAATAGAGTTCTAATGCTTCTTAAAATGAGAAGTCGTATTTCATTTCTATGTTTCATGATAAGATATAATATTCAGTGCGAAGTGTTATGTATACTTCGTATTCACTTCAAAAGGATGTAAGTGCGACACTTCCTTGCTAGGAAATTGCGTTTCCAGACGAGTACGTATGGAAATAGTAGAGTTCTAATACATCTTAAAACGAGATGTCGCATCGCATTTCTATGTTTTATGATAAGATATAATATTCATTGCGAAGTGTCATGTATACCTCGTATTCACATCAAAAGAATGTCAATGCGACACTTACATGCTAGGAAATAGCGTTTGCAGATGTCTACGTATCGTAGCAATAGAGTTCTAATGCTTCTTAGAACGCGATATCGCATCTCACTTCTATGTTTCACGATAAGATATAATATTCATTGCGAAGTGTCATGTATACCTCGTATTCACTTCAAAAGAATGTAAATATGACACTTCCATGCTAGGAAATAGCGTTTGCAGATGTCTACGTATCGTAGCAATAGAGTTCTAATGCTTCTTAAAACGAGATGCCTCATTTCATTTCTATGTTCCGTGATAAGATATAATATTCATTGTGAAGTGTCATGTATACCTCGTATTCACTTCAAATGAATGTAAATGCGACACTTCCATGCTAGGAAGTAGCGTTTGCAGATGTCTACGTATCGTAGCAATAGGGTTCTAATGCTTCTTAAAACGCGATATCGCATCTCACTTCTATGTATCATGACAAGATATAATATTCATTGCGAAGTGTCATGTATACCTCGATTTCACTTCACAAGAATGTAAATGCGACACTTCCTTGCTAGGAAATATTGTTTGCAGATGTCTACGTATCACAGCAATAGAGTACTAATGCTTCTTAAAACGAGATGTCGTATTTCATTTCTATGTTTCGTAATTAGATATAATATTCATTGTGTAACGTTACGTATACCTCGTATTCACTTCAGTGGAATATAAGTGCGAAATTTCCATGCTAGGAAATAGAGTTTGCAGATATCTACGTATATTAGCAATAGAGTTCTAATGCTTCTCAAAACGCGATATAGCACCTCATTTCTATGTTTCATGATAAGATATAATATTCATTGCGAAGTGTCATTTATATCTCGTATTCACTTCAAAAGAATGTAAATGCGACACTTCCATGCTAGGAAATAGCGTTTGCAGATGTCTACGTATCGCAGCAATAGAGTTCTAATGCTTACTAAAACGCGATATCGCATCTCTCTTCTATGTTTCATGATAAGGTATAATATTCATTGCGAAGTGTCATGTATACCCCGTACGCACTTCAAAAGAATGTAAATAAGACACTTCCATGCTAGGAAATAGCGTTTGCAGATGTCTACGTATCGTAGCAATAGAGTTCTAATGCTTCTTAGAACGCGATATCACATCTCACTTCTATGTTTCATGATAAGATATAATATTCATTGCGAAGTGTCATGTATACCTCGTATTCACTTCAAAAGAATGTTAATATGACACTTCCATGCTAGGAAATAGCGTTTGCAGATGTCTACGTATCGTAGCAATAGAGTCCTAATGCGTCTTAAAACGAGATGCCGCATTTCATTTCTATGTTTCGTGATAAGATATAGTATCCATTGTGGAGTGTTATGTATACCTCGTATTCACTTCTGTGGAATGTAAGTGGATTGTAAGTGTAATGCTAGGAAATAGCGTTTGCAGATGTCTACGTATCGCAGCAATAGAGTTCTAATGCTTACTAAAACGCGATATCGCATATCCCTTCTATGTTTCATGATAAGGTATAATATTCATTGCGAAGTGTCATGTATATTTCGTATTCACTTCAAAAAAATGTATATGCGACACTTCCATGCTAGGAAACAGTGTTTGCAGATGTCTACGTGTCGTAACAATAGTGTTCTAATGCTTCTTAAAACGAGATGCCGCATCTCATTTCTATGTTTCATGATAAGATATAATATTCAGTGCGAAGTGTTATGTATACTTCGTATTCACTTCAAAAGGATGTAAGTGCGACACTTCCTTGCTAGGAAATTGCGTTTCCAGACGAGTACGTATGGAAATAATAGAGTTCTAATACATCTTAAAACGAGATGTCGCATCGCATTTCTATGTTTCATGATAAGATATAATATTCATTGCGAAGTGTCATGTATACCTCGTATTCACATCAAAAGAATGTCAATGCGACACTTACATGCTAGGAAATAGCGTTTGCAGATGTCTACGTATCGTAGCAAGGGAGATCTAATGCTTCTTAAATCGCGATATCGCATCTCACACCTATGTTTCATGATAAGATATAATAATCATTGCGATGTGTCATGTATACCTCGTATTCACTTCAAAAGAATGTAAATGCGACACTTACATGCTAGGAAATAGCGTTCGCAGATGTCTACGTATCGCAGCAATAGAATTCTAATGCTTTATAAAACGAGATGTCGCGTTTCATTTCTATGTTTCTTGGTAAGATATAATATTCATTGTAGAGTATTATGTATACCTCGTATTCACTTCAAATGAATGTAAATGCGACACTTCCTTGCTAGGAAATAGGGTTTGCAGATGTCTACGTATCGTAGCAAGAGAGTCCTAAAGCTTCTTAGAAAGCGATATCGCATCTCACTTCCATGTTTCATGATAAGATATAATATTCATTGCGAAGTGTCATGTATACCTCGTATTCACTTCAAAAGGATGTAAATGCGACACTTACATGCTAGGAAATAGCGTTTGCAGATGTCTACGTATCCCAGCAATAGAGTTCTAATGCTTCTTAAAACGAGATGTTGCATCTCACTTACATGTTTCATGATAAGGTATAATATTCATTGCGAATTGTCATGTATACCTCGTATTCACTTCAAAAGAATGTAAATGCGACACCTCCATGCTAGGACGTAGCGTTTGCAGATGTCTACGTATCGTAGCAATAGAGTTCTGATGCTTCCTAAGACGCGATATCGCATCTCTCTTCTATGTTTCATGATAAGATATAATATTCATTGCGAAGTGTCATGTATACTTCGTATTCACATGACAAGAATGTAAATGCGACGCTTCCATGCTAGGAAATAGCGTTTGCAGATGTCTACGTGTCGTAACAATAGTGTTCTAATGCTTCTTAAAACGAGATGCCGCATCTCATTTCTATGTTTCATAATAAGATATAATATTCAGTGCGAAGTGTTATGTATACTTCGTATTCACTTCAAAAGGATGTAAGTGTGACACTTCCTTGCTAGGAAATTGCGTTTCCAGACGACTACGTATGGAAATAATAGAGTTCTAATACATCTTAAAACGAGATGTCGCATCGCATTTCTATGTTTCATGATAAGATATAATATTCATTGCGAAGTGTCATGTATACCTCGTATTCACATCAAAAGAATGTCAATGCGACACTTACATGCTAGGAAATAGCGTTTGCAGATGTCTACGTATCGTAGCAAGGGAGATCTAATGCTTCTTAAATCGCGATATCGCATCTCACACCTATGTTTCATGATAAGATATAATAATCATTGCGATGTGTCATGTATACCTCGTATTCACTTCAAAAGAATGTAAATGCGACACTTACATGCTAGGAAATAGCGTTTGCAGATGTCTACGTATCGCAGCAATAGAATTCTAATGCTTTATAAAACGAGATGTCGCATTTCATTTCTATGTTTCTTGGTAAGATATAATATTCATTGTAGAGTATTATGTATACCTCGTATTCACTTCAAATGAATGTAAATGCGACACTTCCCTGCTAGGAAATAGGGTTTGCAGATGTCTACGTATCGTAGCAAGAGAGTCCTAAAGCTTCTTAGAAAGCGATATCGCATCTCACTTCCATGTTTCATGATAAGATATAATATTCATTGCGAAGTGTCATGTATACCTCGTATTCACTTCAAAAGGATGTATATGCGACACTTACATGCTAGGAAATAGCGTTTGCAGATGTCTACGTATCCTAGCAATAGAGTTCTAATGCTTCTTAAAACGAGATGTTGCATCTCACTTCCATGTTTCATGATAAGGTATAATATTCATTGCGAATTGTCATGTATACCTCGTATTCACTTCAAAAGAATGTAAATGCGACACCTCCATGCTAGGAAGTAGCGTTTGCAGATGTCTACGTATCGCAGCAATAGAGTTCTAATGCTTCCTAAGACGCGATATCGCATCTCTCTTCTATGTTTCATGATAAGGTATAATATTCATTGCGAATTGTCATGTATACTTCGTATTCACTTCAAAAGAATGTAGATGCGACACTTCCATGCTAGGAAATAGCGTTTGCAGATGTCTACGTATCGTAGCAATAGAGTTCTAATACTTCTTATAACGCGATATCGCATCTCACTGCTATATTTCATGATAAGATATAATATTCATTATGGATTGTTATGTATACCTCGTACTCACTTCAAAAGAATGTAAATGCGACTCTTCCATGCTAGGAAATAGCCTTTGCAGATGTCTACGTATCGCAGCAATAGAGTTCTAGTGCTTCTTAAAAGGCGATATCGGATCTCACTGCTATGTTTCATGATAAGATATAATATTCATTATGGAGTGATATGTATACCTCGTACTCACTTCAAAAGAATGGAAATGCGACCCTTCCATGCTAGTGAATAGCCATTGCAAATGTCTGCGTATCGTAGCAATAGAGTTCTAATGCTTCTTAAAACGCGATATCGCAACTCACTGCTATGTTTCATGAGAAGATATAATATTTATTGCGATGTGTCATGTATACCCCGTATTCACTTCAAAAGAACGTAAATAAGACACTTCCATGTTAGGAAATAGCGTTTGCAGATGTCTACGTATCGTAGCAATAGAGTTCTAATGCTTCTTAGAACGCGATATCGCATCTCACTTCTATGTTTCACGATAAGATATAATATTCATTGCGAAGTGTCATGTATACCTCGTATTCACTTCAAAAGAATGTAAATATGACACTTCCATGCTAGGAAATAGCGTTTGCAGATGTCTACGTATCGTAGCAATAGAGTTCTAATGCTTCTTAAAACGAGATGCCTCATTTCATTTCTATGTTCCGTGATAAGATATAATATTCATTGTGAAGTGTCATGTATACCTCGTATTCACTTCAAATGAATGTAAATGCGACACTTCCATGCTAGGAAGTAGCGTTTGCAGATGTCTACGTATCGTAGCAATAGGGTTCTAATGCTTCTTAAAACGCGATATCGCATCTCACTTCTATGTATCATGACAAGATATAATATTCATTGCGAAGTGTCATGTATACCTCGATTTCACTTCACAAGAATGTAAATGCGACACTTCCTTGCTAGGAAATATTGTTTGCAGATATCTACGTATCACAGCAATAGAGATCTAATGCTTCTTAAAACGAGATGTCGTATTTCATTTCTATGTTTCGTAATTAGATATAATATTCATTGTGTAATGTTACGTATACCTCGTATTCACTTCAGTGGAATGTAAGTGCGAAATTTCCATGCTAGGAAATAGAGTTTGCAGATATCTACGTATATTAGCAATAGAGTTCTAATGCTTCTCAAAACGCGATATAGCACCTCATTTCTATGTTTCATGATAAGATATAATATTCATTGCGAAGTGTCATGTATACCTCGTACTCACTTCAAAAGAATGTAAATGCGACACTTCCATGCTAGGAAATAGTGTTTGCAGATGTCTACGTACCGTAGCAATAGGGTTCTAATGCTTCTTAGAACGCGATATCGCATCTCACTTCTATGTTTCATGATAATATATAATATTCATTGCGAAGTGTCATGTATATTTCGTATTCACTTCAAAAAAATGTATATGCGACACTTCCATGCTAGGAAACAGTGTTTGCAGATGTCTACGTATCGTAGCAATAGAGTTCTAATGCTTACTAAAACGCGATATCGCATATCTCTTCTATGTTTCATGATAAGGTATAATATTCATTGCGAATTGTCATGTATACCTCGTATTCACTTCAAAAGAATGTAGATGCGACACTTCCATGCTAGGAAATAGCGTTTGCAGATGTCCACGTATCGTAGCAATAGAGTTCTAATGCTTCTTAAAACGAGATGTCATATTTCATTTCTATGTTTCGTGATAAGATATAATATACATGGTAGAGTGTTATGTATACCTCGTATTCACTTCAAATGAATGTAAATGCGCCACTTCCTTTCAAGGAAATAGCGTTCCCAGATGTCTACGTATCGAAGCAATAGAGTTCTAATGTTTCTTAAATAGCGATATCGCATCCCATTTCTATGTTTCATGATAAGATATAATATCCATTGCGAAGTGTCATGTATATCTCGTATTCACTTCAAAAGAATGTAAATGCGACACTTCCATGCTAGGAAATAGCGTTTGCAGATGTCTACGTATCGTAGCAGTAGAGTTTTAATGCTACTTAAAACTAGATGTCGCATTTCATTTCTATGTTTCGTGATAAGATACAATATTCATTGTGGAGTGTTATGTACACCTCGCATTCACTTCAAAAGAATGTAAATGCGACACTTCCATGCTAGGGAATAGCGTTTCCATATGTCTATGTATCGTAGCAATAAATTTCTAATGCTTCTTAGAACGCGATATCGCATCTCACTTCTATGTTTCATGATAAGATATAATATTCATTGCGAAGTGTCATGATTACCTCGTATTCACTTCAAAAGAATGTAAATGCGACACTTCCATGCTAGGAAATAGCGTTTGCAGATGTCTACGTATCGTGGGATTAGAGATCCACTGCTTCTCAAAACGCGATATCGCTTCTCATTTCTATGGTTCATGATAATATATAATATTCATTGCCAAGTGTCATGTATACCTCGCATACACTTCAAATGAATGTAAATGCAACAGATCCTTGCTAGGAAATAGCGTTTGCAGATATCTACGTATCGAAGCAAAAGAGTTCTAAAGCTTCTTAAATCGCGATATCGCATCTCATTTCTTTGTTTCATGATAAGATATAATATTCATTGTGCAGTGTTATGTATATCTCGTCTATACTTCAAATGAATGTAAATGCGACACTTCCTTGCTAGGAAATAGCAAGTGTCATTCAGCCTCCTGGGATACCAATAATTTTTTCGTCAGGACGTGACAAAATTTCTGGTGGCAGCGGTGGGATTTTCGCGTATAACTTATCGGAAATTCTGCTGAATAAGTGTACGAACAGCCATGGCAACGCGCACGCCGACAAAGCGAACGCGGCTTCAGGTACAGTAGGACGCCGCCGCAACCGAATCCGATACTCACCGAACGTTAGATTTTCACGATGCTCTTGCAAACGACGCCGTCGGACCTTCAAACGATAATACGGATAAAGAACAAGCGATCGCTACGTTAAATCGCCAAATAGATTTCATGCGTCGGGAATTGGAATACTTACGCGCGGCACAATCCGCAAACGCCGACACTATCTCTTTCGGAACTCCGCACCTGCAACCGACACGTAGCTCAGGGTCTGATTCACCAAACTCCCAAACAGATAGGCTTATTTTTCGCGAAGCAATAGATAGCATCCCTATATTTGATGGCAAAAACTTCCCAATATTACAGTTCGTGCGGGCCTGTAAACGGGCAAGGGAGTTGATTTCGCCCGAAGGAGAACCCTCGTTCACCAAACTCATTGTCAATCGTTTACGCGGCCGTGCATATCTGGCCGTAGAGGACGAGCAATGCTCTTCGGTCGGACAACTGACCGATATTCTACGAGCCGCAATCGAAAATACAAAGTCAACCGACCGTTACAGGGGCGAACTAACTAATACTTTCATGCGCCCAGGAGAACATATCCTCGATTTCATAGGTAGAATTAAAGACCTACGTAACGCAGCAATCGACTGCGAACGATTCGATTCCGCCGAATTAGTAAATTCACGTTCCGGAATAGACGCGCTTACGCTTAGGTGTTTTTGCGACGGGCTTATCCCGGAAATTCGACATTCCATAAACACGCGATTGTACGAAACATACGCGGACGCGTTCGCTCACGCTAAGGAGTTGTACAGGCGACACGAATTAGACAAAGAGAGACTCTTCTCGTCGCGTCCCCGTACGGAAAATTTTCACTTCGAGCGCCGGCAAGAATCGGTTTGCGCTCGTTGTAATAGTCGCGGTCATGTCACTTGCGACTGCAAGTACGCAAGTCGTAGACCGTCAGTCACGTACCCACGGGAAGAAACCCCGAGGTATCCTCGACAGGAACGACCGCTTGTAACGGGACCTCCACGCGGTCAGTACGCACCGCCCGATCGACGGGATATCGTTTGTAGGTACTGCCGAAACCTGGGACATAGCATAGACGAATGTCGAAAGCGACAATTTAATAATGTCGGAAATAACGTTTCGCGCCCGAATCCGGGAAACGCGAACGGCCTCCCGACCCGCCGCGAGACGGTACGCGAGGCCGGCTACGATCGCCGAGTTCTCGCCTTAACGAACGACGAGTCAACCTCGATAATAGAAGAGCAGCAGTAAACATAACGGGTAAAACTAGCGTCCCCACGGTTGTCATAAATTCTAACGCGTTAATTGAACCCGTAGTAATGATGATCGACACCGGAGCCGAGATCAACGTGATCAAGGAAAACGCGCTAAAACCTAAAACTCTAATTAACACTGCAGAACGCCTAACTATTACCAGAGTAACTCAGGGTACCGTAGCCACCTTAGGGACGGTTACGTTACCGATATTTTCTCGTGATGTTCCGTTTAATGTCGTCAGTTCCGACTTCCCAATTAAAACCGCCGGGATCCTGGGATCCGGGTTTTGTGCAGACGCGGATATATCTTTTAGAAATAAATATATCCTGTGGCACGGGAATAGGATCCTATTTGCACGTCGCGAAGACGTTTTAAATAAAATAATACTTCCTCCGCGGACTAACTCGGGCATACGCGTCGGAATAATTAATTCAGGCGTAGGCGAAGGAATAATCCCCCGAACACAGATCGCGAAGGGAGTATATTTCGGTGATGCTATCGTTAAAGTGCGAAACGGCCATGCGATAGCACGCATAATTAATGCGACCGATACCGAGATCGAGATCGCGGTGCCCAGAATTCATCTGGACCCGCTTCCCGTTCTCGAATCGCTGAAACGAGAACCAGCGTTATATTCGTTATTTACGAATACTTCTAAATCCACTGTTTCTAATACAAAAATGAATACTAAATCCACTGTTTCAAGCATGCCTACTAATTCTACTAATACTAAATCCACTGTTTCCAGCATGCCTACTAATCCAATTAATACTAAATCCACTGTCTCAAGCATGCGTACTAACTCGACTAATTCCAAATCCACTGTATCCACTCTAAAACGAGTATTCCCAAATCCCACTGTATCTTATGCTAACATTGTTTCAAAATCCACTTCAAATTCTACGAATTCCAACGAAAATCTCTTACCATCGTCACGCGATATTCAACACAAAGTTTCCAATCATGATAAATCTTCCAATAACAACCTCAAAATCCACAAAAATTTGTTCAAGTGCCATCGAAGGTACGCAACGTAACTTAAACATCCGCGTGAAAGATACACAAAATAAACCTCTTCTCAAAAGCGATAGCGAACGACACTCGAAACGCGACACTCCGCGCGCCACTCAAAATGTAACGCGACCTCAAAGCCGATTCGAGGAAATAGTCGCGTCACTCCGTCTAGATCATCTAAACAGCGAAGAAAGAAATAATATCTACAAACTGATTTCTAACAATCAAGATTTATTCCATCTCCCAGGCGATAAATTAGGATTTACCAATGTAACCGAGCACCGCATTCCAACGATAAACGATCACCCAATAAACGTGAAACAATACCGCTTCCCGCCGATACACAAGGAAGAAATACAACGTCAAATAGATCAATTATTAGAAAACGAATCGTACGCCGCGTATTTAGATGAACTCAACGATAGAATACGTACTTCACAAGAAATAGCGAAAACAAACTTAGACTGTGCAAAAACACGCCCTATATTCTATTACGATAAGAAACTTAATGTAAAGGATTTCCAAATCGGACAATGGGTTTATTTGCTCCGCGAACCACTTAGACATAAATTCGATTCTCAATACACAGGCCCATATAAGATCTTGGAGATTCTACCTAACAATAATGTAAAAATGAATGTTAAGGGGAGGCACAAGATTGTGTATTCAAATAAATTAAAAAATTGTAAGCGCCTACAAACGATGAATGCACGTATGAGAGTTCGATCGAATGTAGGAGACAGTGAAAAGTGTAAGTCGAAATCAAAAACTGAAAATCTTAATGAACAAAGAGTAAAAGAATCGGTGACAGTGACAAACGAACAAAGTGCACCACAGAAGAAAAGTGCAACCAAACAGAGTGCAGCCGTAGCAGCACAACATACGCAGAGACCACAGCATCCACGAGACGAGAGCCCACAGCATCCACGAGATGATAGACCACAGCATCCACGAGATGAGAGCAGCATACACGCCAAGGAGGACCAATCTCCTCCACAGCACACGAAACGAGTAGCATCCCACATCGAGGCCACATCAGTCCAGAGATTTCGCCATAGGCGAAATTCTTTTTCTAAGGGGGAAGGTGTGACGTCAGGCGTGCCGCCTGCCACCCTCTCAACGCACCACAGCAACCACCCTCACGCGCCTGCACCACAGGCAACACCCAGGCGCAACTCGCCGTCTCACTCAGGCCAAGGGCTACGACCATCGACTCGCTCGCACCCGCAGAGGTGCTCGCCGTCTCTCTCACTCCAAGAGACCTACCCTCCGTCTCACTCGCACCCGCAGAGGTGTTCGCCACCTCTCTCGCTCCAAGGGCAACACACTCTGTCCCACTCGCACCGAGGACCATGTGCGCTGTCTCGCTCCCACTCAAGGAGTCACCCACCGTCTCACTCTTACCTGCAGGGAAACTCGCCCTCTCGCTCACTCCAGGGACGTACCAGGAGAATCAACCTCTACGAGATCCGACGACGGGAACCCTCACCGTACAAAGGACTCTACGATTTCACCATCCCAGATCTGCCATGCCCAAAATACTATTTCTAAGATTATTAATTAACATTATATATATACTCCTACATTCTAAACTCTGTATTCCTAGCTCATAGAATTTACACGACACAACTTTATAACGACACAAACAACACACATTTTACATTTAAGGCGTAGTTTCTAATTTCATACTTGTACCTCTATATTCATAAGTTGCGCTAATTAAGTAAGCCGCGACGCGCGAAATCGCGACCGCCTCAGCGGCACGCGCCGCTAGCCCCACCACGCAACGCCGAGACCCCACTCCGGCGTCCACATACTCCCACCTACGTTCGCACGCGACCGAAGCGCTCCGAGAGTCGAAGAGGTCGCAGGCGCATCTTGGGAGACACAGTCAATTACAGACAGTCAATTACAGACAGTCATGACGGACAGTCAGACACAGCCAGTCAGTACCGTCAGTACGGTACAGTTCTATCTCGCCTTCGGGCACTTCTAATTCCAAGTCTCTTCCAAGTCGCGCCTTAGGGCCGTCGCGCAGCCTCGATGAGGTTCCTAGTTCTAAAGTCTTTGTTCTAATTCCTAATTCATAGTTAACCTAGTCTTAATACTTAGAAATAATTGTTCTTGTACTCTTTGATTTAGAATATACTTTATTATTCTTCTACCACATCAAGTTCTGGTTCATTCCAACTCCATTTCTAAATTCAATTTTATTTTAATACAAATTCTTCCAAGTTCGTAACAACTTGAGTGTTTACAAACGAAGTATTCGCGCCGGGAGGAAGAATTTAATCCATTATCTCGTGCGGAATACGTTGGTAAAACGCCAGAATTCTTCGTTCATCGACGGACGGTGACATTCATCGCAGCTTCCACCGTCACAACGCCGATTCCAGCCAGCCGTACGCCGACTCCTCCCCCGAGAACGACCTTCGATGATCGCCACATCTGAAAGCAGAAGAGAGAAATCAGCGAAAGGTAAGTAAAATCCCTCCTTACACGCGTACGCGATTGTTTACGGTGCCCGCGTCTTGCCAGAATCGACGGACCCGGTCATACGCGTTTTATACCGGACCGAATTCGCGACTAAAAGGCTTGAGTCATTCAGCCTCCTGGGATACGAATAATTTGTTCGCCAGGACGTGACAGAAGCAATAGAGTTCTAATGCCTCTTAAATAGAGTTATCGCATCTCTTTTCTATGTTTTATGATAAGATATAATATTCATTGCCAAGTGACTTGTATACCTCGCATACTCCTCAAATGAATGTAAATGCGACTCTTCCTTGCTAGGAAATAGCGTTTCCAGATGTCTACGTATCGTAGCATCAGAGATCTAACGCTTCTCAAAACGCGATATCGCATCTCATTTCTATACTCATGGTAAGATATAATATTAATTGCGAAGTGTCATGTATACCTCGCATGCGCTTCAAGTGAATGTAAATGCGATACTTCCTTGGTAGGAAATAGCGTTTGCAGATGTCTACGTATCGAAGCAAAAGTGTTCTAATGCTTCTTAAATCGCGATATCGAATCTCATTTCTATCTATCCTGATAAGATATAATATTCATTGTGGAGTGTTATGTCTACATCGTACTCGCTTCAAAAGAATGCAAATGCGACACTTCCTTCCTAGGAAATAGCGTTGGCAGATGTCTACGTACCCAAGCAATTGAGTTCTAATGCTTCTTAAAACGCGAAATCGTATCTCATTTTTATGTTTCATGATAAGATATAATATTCATTGCGAAGTGTCATGTATACCTTGCATACACTTCAAATGAATGTAAATGCGACACTTCCTATCTTGGAAATAGCGTTTGCAGATGTCTACGTATTGAAGCAATAGAATTCTAATGCTTCTCAAAACGCGATATCGCATCTGATTTCTATGTTTCATGATAAGATATAATATTCATTGCGAAGTGTCATGTATAGCTCTTATTCACTTCTAAAGAATGTAAATGCGACACTTCCTTGCTAGGAAGTAGCGTTTGCAAATGTCTACGTTTCGAAGGAACAGAGTTCTAACGCTTGATAAATCGAGATATCGCAACTCATTTCTATGATTCATGATAAGATATAATATTCATTGTGGAGTGTTATGTATACCTCGTAGTCACTTCAAAGGAATGTGAATGCGACACTTCCTTGCTAGGAAATGGCGTTTCCAGATATCTACGTATCGCAGCAATGGAGTTCTATTGCTTCTTAAAACGCGATATCGCTTAATAATAATGCTTCATAAACGCGATGCTTCTTAAATCGCGTCTTATTTCTATGCCTCATGATAAGATATAAGATTCGTTGCGAAGTGTTATGTACTCCTCGTCTACACTTCAAATGAATGTAAATGCGACACTTCCTTGCTATTAAATAGCGTTTGCAGATGTCTACGTATCGTAGCAATGGATTTCTAATGCTTTTTCAATCGCGATATCGCTTCTCATTTCTATGCTTCATGATAAGATATAATATTCATTGTGGCGTGTTATGTATACTCCGTATTCACTTCAAAAGATTCTAAATGCGACACTTCCTTGCTATTTAATAGCGTTTTCAGATGTCTACGTATCGTAGCAATAGATGTCTAACGCTTCTTAAAACGCAATATCGCATCACATTTCTATTTTTCATGATAAGATATAATATTCATTGCTCATGTATACCTCGTATTCACTTCAAAGAATGTATAGAGGCTCTAACTTGCTAGGAAATAGCGTTTGCAGATGTCTACGTGTCGAAGCAATAGAGTTCTAATGCATCTTATATCGAGATATCGCATCTCATTTCTATGTTTCATGATAAGTTATAATATTCATTGCGAAGTGTCACGTATACTTCGTACTCACTTCTAAAGAATGTAAATGCGACACTTACATGCTAGGAAATAGCGATTGCATATTTCCACGTATATTAGCAATAGAGTTCTAATGCTACTTAAAACGCGATATAGCTCCTCATTTCTATGTTTCATGATAAGATATAATATTCATTGTGGAGTGTTATGCATACCTCGTATTCAGTTCAAAAGAATGTAAATGCGACACTTCCTTGCTAGGAAATAGCGTTTCCAGATATCTACGAATCGAAGCAATAGATTTCTAATGCTCCTTGAATCGCGATATCGCATCTCACTTCTATGTTACGTGATAAGATATAATGTTCATTGCGAAGTGTCATGTATACCTCGTCTGCACTTCAAATGAATGTAAATGCGACACTTCCTTGCTAGGATATAGCGTTTGCAGATATCTACGTATCAAAGCAATAGAGTTCTAATGATTCTTAAATCGAGATATCGCATCTCATTTCCATGTTTCATGATAAGATATAATGTTCATTGCGAAGTGTCATGTATACCTCGCATACACTTCAAATGAATGTAAATGCGACACTTCCTCTCTAGGAAATAGCGCTCTCAGATGTCTACGTATCGAAGCAATAGAGTTCTAATGCTTCTCAAAACGCGATATCGCATCTCTCTTCTATGTTTCATGATAAGGTATAATATTCATTGCGAAGTGTCATGTGTACCTCGTATTCACTTCAAAAGAATGTAAGTGCGACACCTCAATGCTAGGAAATAGCGTTTGCAGATGTCTCCGCATCGAGGCCGTAGAATTCTAATGCCTCTTAAAACGCGATATCGCTTCTCTCTTCTATGTTTCGTGATAAGATATAATATTCAATGTGCAGTGTTATGTATGTCTCGTCTATACTTGAAATGAATGTAAATGCGACCCTTCCTTCCTAGGAAATAGCGTTTGCAGATTTCTACGTATCGTGGGATTAGATATCCACTGCTTCTCAAAACGCGATATCGCTTCTCATTTCTATGGTTCATGATAATATACAATATTCATTGCGAAGAGTCATGTATACCTCGTATTCCTGTCGAAAAGAATCTAAATGCGACACATCCTTGCTAGGAAATAGCGTTTGCAGGTGTCTACGTATCGAAGCAATAGGGATCTAATGCTTCTCAAATCGCGATATCGCTTCTCATTTCTTTGTTTCATGATAATATATAATATTCATTGCGATGTGTCATGTATACCTCGTATTCCTTTCAAAAGAATGTAAATGCGACACTTCCTTGCTAGGATGTAGCGTTAGCAGATGTCTACGTATCGAAGCAATAGGAATCTAATGCTTCTTAAGTCGCCATATCGCTTCTCATTTCTATGTTTCATGGTAATATATAATATTCACTGCGAAGTGTCATGTATACCTGGCATACACTTCAAATGAATGTAAATGCGACACTTCATTGCTAGGAAATAGCGTTTTCAGATGTCTACGTATCGTAGCAATAGAATTCTAATGCCACCTAAAGCGCGATATCGCATCTCATTCCTATGTTACATGATAAGGTATAATATTCAATGTGCAGTGTTATGTACTCCTCGTATTCACTTCAAAAGAAAGTAAATGCGACAATACCCTGCTAGGAAATAGCGTTTGCAGATTTCTCCGTATCGAAGAAATAGTGTTCTAAAGCTTCTTAAATCGCGATATCGCATCTCATTTCTATGTTTCGTGATAAGATATAATATTCTTTGCGAAGTGTCATGCTTACCTCGTATTCATTTCAAAAGAATGTAAATGCGACAATTCCTTCCTAGGAAATAGCGTTTGCAGACGTCTTCGTATCGAAGCAATAGTGTTCTGACCCTTCTTCAATCGCGATATCGCATCTCATTACTGTGTTTCATGATTACATATAATATTCATTGTGCAGTGTTATGTATACCTCGTATTCACATCAGAAGAATGTAAATGCGTCACTTCCTTGCTAGGAAATAGCGTTTGTAGGTGTCTACGTATCATAGCAATAGAGTTCTAACGCTTGTTATATCGCGATATCGCATCTCATTTCTATGTTTCATGATAAGATATAATATTCATTGTGCAGTGTTATGTATATCTCGTCTATACTTCAAATGAATGTAAATGCGACACTTCCTTGCTAGGAAATAGCGTTTGCAGAAGTCTACGTATCGTAGCAATAGAGTTCTAACGCTTCTTAAATCGTCATATCGCATCTCATTTCTGTGCTTCATGTTAAGATATAATATTCATTGCGAAGTGTCATGTATACCTCGTACTCACTTCAAAAGAATGTAAATGCGACACTTCCTTGCTGGGATGCAGCGTTTGCAGATGTCTACGTATCGAAGCAATAGATTTCTTATGCTTTTTAAATCGCCATATCGCATCTCATTTCTATGTTTCATGATAAGATATAATATTCATTGTGCAGTGTTATGTATATCTCGTCTATACTTCAAATGAATGTAAACGCGACACTTCCTTGCTAGGAAGTAGCGTTTGAAGATGTCTACGTATCGTGGCATTAGAGCTCTAATGCTTCTCAAATCGCGTTATCGCTTCCCCTTTTGTATGTTTCACGATAATATATAATATTCATTGCGAAGTGCCATGTATACCTCGCATACACTTAAAATGAATGTAAATGCGGCACTTCCTTGTTAGGAAATAGCGTTTGCAGATTCTACGTATCGAAGCAATAGAATTCTAATGCCTCTTACATCGCGATATCGCATCTCATTTTTATGTTTCATGATAAGATATAATATTCGTTGTGCAGTGTTATGAATACCTCGTATTCACTTCAAAAGTTTGTAAATGCGACACTTCCTTGCTTGGAAATAGCGTTTGCAGATGTCTATGTATCGATGCAATAGTTTTCCAATGCTCCTTAAATCGTCTTATCGCATCTCATATCTACGTTTCATGATAAGATATAATATTCATTGTGCAGAGCTATGTACACCTCGCATACACTTCAAATGAATATAAATGCGACACTTCCTTGCTATTAAATAGCGTTTGCAGATGTCTACGTATCGAAGCAAAAGATTTCTAATGCTTCTTAAAACGCGATATCGCATCTCATTTCTATGTTTCATAATGAGATATAATATTCAATGCGAAGTGTCATGTATACCGCGTATTCACTTCAAAAGAATGTAAATGCGACACTTCCATGCTAGGAAATAGCGTTTGCGGATGTCTACGTATCGTAGCAATAGAGTTCTAATGCTTCTTAAAACGCGATATCGCATCTCATTTCTATGCTTCATGTTAAGATATAATATTCATTGCAAAGTGTCATGCATACCTCATACTCACTTCAAAAGAATGTAAATGCGACACTTCCTTGCTGGGATGTAGCGTTTGCAGATGTCTACGTATCGAAGCAATAGAGTTCTAAGGCTCCTTAAATCGCCATATTGCATCTCATTTCTATGTTTCATGATAGGATATAATATTCATTGTGTAGTGCTATGTATACGTCGTATTCACTTCAAAGGAATGTAAACGCGACACTTCCTTGCCAGGAAATAGCGTTTGCAGATGTCTAAGTATCGTAGCATTAGAGTTCTAATGCTACTCAAAACGCGATATCGATACTCATTACTATCTTTAATGATAATATATAATATTCATTGTGGAGTGTCATGCTTACCTCGTATTCACTTCAAAAGAAAGTAAATGCGAAAATACCTTGCACGGAAATAGCGTTTGCAGATGTCTCCGTATCGAAGAAATGGTGTTCTAATGCTTCTTAAATCGGGATATCGCATCTCATTTCTATGTTTCGTGATAAGATATAATATTCATTGTGCAGTGTTATGTATACCTAGTATTCACTTCAAAAGAATGTAAATGCGACACATCCTTGCTAGGAAATAGCGTTTGCAGATGTCTACGTATCGTGGCATTATAGTTCTGATGCTTCTCAAAACGCGATATCGCATCGCATTTCCATGTTTCATGATAATATATAATATTCATTGCGAAGTGTTATGTATACCTCGCATAAACTTAAAATGAATGTAAATGCGACACTTCCTTGCTAGGGAGGAGCGTTTGCATATGTCTACGTATCGAAGCAATAGAGTTCTAAAGCTTGTTAATTCGCGATATCGCATCTCATTCCTATGTTTCATCATAATATATAATATTCATTGCGAAGTGTCATGTATACCTCGCATACACTTTAATTGAATGTACATACGACACTTCCTTGCTTGGAAATAGCGTTTGCAGATGTCTACGTATCGAAGCAATAGAGTTCTAATGCCTCTTAAATCGCCATATCGCATCTCACTTCTATATTTCATGATAAGATATAATATTCATTGCGAAGTGTCATGTATACCTAGTACTCACTTCAAAATAATGTAAATGCGACACTTCCTTGCTAGGAAATAGCGTTTGCAGATGTCTTCGTATCGAAGCAATAGTGTTCTAATGCTTCTTAAATCGCGATATCGCATCTCACTTCTATGTTTCATGATAAGATATAATATTCATTGTGCAGTGTTATGTATACCTAGTATTCACTTCAAAAGAATGTAAATGCGACACATCCTTGCTAGGAAATAGCGTTTGCAGATATCTACGTATCGAAGCAATAGAGTTCTAATGCTTCTCAAATCGTCATACCGCATCTCATTTCTATGTTTCATGATACGATATAATATTCATTGCGAAGTGTCATGTATACCTCGTATTCCTTTCAAAAGAATGTAAATGCGACACTTCCTTGCTAGGAAGTAACGTTTGCAGATGTCTACGTATCGAACCAATAGGCTTCTAATGCTTCTTATATCGCCATATCGCATCTCATTTCTATGTTTCATGTTAAGATATAATATTCATTGTGCAGTGTTATGTATGTCTCGTCTATACTTCAAATAGATGTAAATGCGACTCTTCCTTGCTAGGAAATAGCGTTTGCAGACGTCTACGTATGGTGGCATTAGAGTTCTAATGCTTCTCAGTACGCAATATCGCTACTCATTACTATGTTTCATGATAATGTATAATATTCATTGTGGAGTGTTATGTATGCCTCGTATTCACTTCAAAAGAATTTAATGCGACACTTCCTTGCTTGGAAATAGCGTTTGCAGATATCTGCGTATCGAAGCAATAGATTTCTAATGCTTCTTAAATCGTCATATGGCATCACAATTCTATGTTTCATGATAACATATAATACTCATTGTGAAGTGTTATGTATACCTCGTATTCACTTGAAAAGAATGTAAATGTGACTCTTCCTTCGTAGGAAATAGCGCTTGCAGATGTCTACGTATCGAAGCAATAGACATCTAATCCTTCATAAATCGCCATATCGCATCTCATTTCTATGTTTCATGATGAGATATAATATTCATTGCGAAGTATCATGTATACATCGTATTCCTCTCAAAAGAATGTAAATGGGACATTTCTTTGCTAGGAAGTAGCGTTTGCAAATGTCTACGTATCGAAGCAATAGTGTTCTAATGATTCTTAAATCGCGATATCGCATCTCATTTCTATGTTTCATGACAATATATAATATTCATTGCGATGGGTCATGTCTACCTCGCATACACTTAAAATGTATGTAAATGCGACACTTCCTTGCTAGGAAGTAGCGTTTGCAGATGTCTACGTATCGAAGCAATAGAGTTCTAATGCTTCTCAGATCGTCATACCGCATCTCATTTCTATGTTTCATGATAAAATATAATATTCATTGCAAAGTGTCATGTATACCTCGTATTCCTTTCAAAAGAATGTAAATGTGACACTTCCTTGCTAGGAAATAGCGTTTGCAGATGTCTACGTATCGAAGCAATAGACATCCAATGCTTCATAAATCGCCATATCGCATCTCATTTCTATGTTACATGATAAGATATAATATTCATTGTGCAGTGTTATGTATACCTCGTATTCACCTCAAAAGAATGTAAATGCGACACTTCGTTGCTAGGAAATAGCGTTTGCAGATGTCTACGTATCGAAGCAATAGACATCTAATGCTTCATAAATCGCCCTATCGCATCTCATTTCTATGTTACATGATAAGATATAATATTCATTGTGCAGTGTTATGTATACCTCGTATTCACCTCAAAAGAATGTAAATGCGAGACTTCGTTGCTAGGAAATAGCGTTTGCACATATCTAGTATCGAAGCAATAGAGTTCTAATGCTTCATAAATCGCCATATCGCATTTCAATTCTATGTTTCATGATAAGATATAATATTCATTGTGAAGTGTCATGTATACTTCGTATTCCTTTCAACAGAATGTAAATGCGACACTCCCTTGTTAGGAAGTAGCGTTTGCAAATGTCTACGTATCGAAGCAATAGTGTTCTAATGATACTTAAATCGCGATATCGCATCTCATTTCTATGTTTCATGACAATATATAATATTCATTGCGATGGGTCATGTCTACCTCGCATACACTTAAAATGTATGTAAATGCGACACTTCCTTGCTAGGAAATAGCGTTTGCAGATGTCTACGAATCGAAGCAATAGATTTCTAATGCTTCTTAAATCGCGATATCGCAACTCATCTCTATGTTTCATGATAAGATATAATATACATTGTGCAGTGTTATGTATATCTCGTCTATACATCAAATGGATGTAAATGCTACAATTTCTTGCTAGGAAATAGCGTTTGCAGATGTCTACGTATCGAAGTAATAGACATCAAATGCTTCATAAATCGCCATATCGCATCTCATTTCTATGTTTCATGATAAGATATAATATTCATTGCGAAGTGTCATGTATACCTTGTATTCCTTTCAAAAGAATGTAAATGCGACACTTCCTTGCTAGGAAGTAGCGTTTGCAGATGTCTACGTATCGAAGAAATAGTGTTCTAATGCTTCTTAAGTCGCCATATTACATCACATTTCTATGTTTCATGATAAGATATAATATTCATTGCGAAGTGTCACGTATACCTCGTATCCCTTTCAAAGGAATGTAAATGCCACACTTCCTTGCTAGGAAGTAGCGTTTGCAGATGTCTACGTATCGAAGCAATAGTGTTCCAATTCTTCTTAAATCGCGATATCGCATCTCATCTCTATGTTTCATGATAAGATATAATATTCATTGTGGAGTGTTATGTATACCTCGTATTCACTTTAAAAGAATGTAAATGCGACACTTCCCTGCTGGGAAATAGCGTTTGCCGATGTCTACGTATCGAAGCAGTAGTGTTCTAATGCTTCTTAAATCGCCATATCGCATCTCATTTCTATGTTTCATGATAAGATGTAATATTCATTGTACAGTGTTATGTATATCTCGTCTATACATCAAATGGGTGTAAATGCGACACTTCCTTGCTAGGAAATAGCGTTTGCAGATGTCTACGTATCGTGGCATTAGAATTCTAATGCTTCTTAAATCGCCATATCGCATCTCATTTCTACGCTTCATGATAAGATATAATATTCATTGTGCAGTGTTATGTATATCTCGTCTATACTTCAAATGGATGTAAATGCGACACTTCCTTGCTAGGAAATAGCGTTTGCAGATGTCTACGTATCGTGGCATTAGAGTTCTAATGCTTCTCAAAACACGATATCGCTACTCATTACTATGCTTCATGGTAATATATAATATTCAGTGTGGAGTGTTATGTATTCCTCGTATTCGTTTCAAAAGAATGTAAATGCGACACGTCCTTGCTAGGAAATAACATTTGCAGATGTCTACGCATCGTAGCAATAGAGTTCTAGTGCTTCTTAAATCGCGATATCGCATCTCACATCTATGTTTCATGATAAGATATAATAATCATTGCGATGTGTCATGTACACCTCGTATTCACTTCAAAAGAATGTAAATGCGACACTTCCTTGCTAGGAAATATTGTTTGCAGATGTCTACGTATCGTAGCAATAGAGTTCTAATGCTTCTTAAAACGAGAAGTCGTATTTCATTTCTATGCTTCGTAATAAGATACAATATTCATTGCGGAATGTTATGTATACCTCGTATTCACTTCATAAGAATGTAGATGCGACACTTCCATGCTAGGAAATTGCGTTTGCAGATGTCTACGTATCGTAGCAATAGAGTTCTAATACTTCTTAAAACGCGATATCGCATCTCACTGCTATGTTTCATGTTAAGATATAATATTCATTATGGAGTGTTATGTATACCTTGTAGTCACTTCAAAAGAATGTAAATGCGACACTTCCTTGCTAGGAAATAGCGTTTTCAGATGACTACGTGTCGAAACAATAGAGTTCTAATGATTCTTAAAATGCCATATCGCATCTCACTCCTACGTTTCATGATAAGATATAATATTCATTGCGAAGTGTCATGTATACCTCGTATTCACTTCAAAAGAATGTAAATGCGACACTTCCATGCTAGGAAATAGCGTTTGCAGATG
Organism: Xylocopa sonorina; assembly: GCF_050948175.1. Lineage (NCBI taxonomy): Eukaryota > Metazoa > Arthropoda > Insecta > Hymenoptera > Apidae > Xylocopa > Xylocopa sonorina. The sequence continues at coordinate 48,843 of NW_027490350.1, forward strand.
TCTACGTATCGTAGCAATAGAGTTCTAATGCTTCTTAAAACGAGATGTCGCATTTCATATCTATATTTCGTGGTAAGATATAATATTCATTGTAGAGTGTTATGTATACCGCGTATTCACTTCAAATTAATGTAAATGCGCCACTTCCTTTCAAGGAAATAGCGTTCCCAGATGTCTACGTATCGGAGCAATAGAGTTCTAATGTTTCTTAAATAGCGATATCGCATCCCATTTCTATGTTTCATGATAAGATATAATATGCATTGCGAAGTGTCATGTATATCTCGTATTCACATCAGAAGAATGTAAATGCGACACTTCCATGCTAGGAAATTGCGTTTGCAGATGTCTACGTATCGTAGCAATAGAGTTCTAATGCTTCTTAATACGAGATGTCGCATCTCATTTCTATGTTTCGTTATGACATATAATATTCATTGCGGAATGTTATGTATACCTCGTATTCACTTCAAAAGAATGTAAATGCGACACTTCCTTGCTAGGAAATAGCGTTTGCAGATGTCTACGTATCGTAGCAATAGAGTTCTAATGCTTCCTAAAACGCGATATCGCATCTCACTTCTATATTTCATGATAAGATATAGTATCCATTGCGAAGTGTCATGTATATCTCGTATTCACTTCAAAAGAATGTAAATGCGACACTTCCATGCTAGGGAATAGCGTTTGCAGATGCCTACGTATCGTAGCAATAGAGTTCTAATGCTTCTTAAAACGAGATGTTGCATCTCACTTCTATGTTTCATGTTCAGATATAATATTCATTGCGAAGTGTCATGTATACCTCGTACTCACTTCAAAAGAATGTAAATGCGACCCTTCCATGCTAGGAAATAGCCTTTGCAGATGTCTACGTATCGTAGCAGTAGAGTTCTAATGCTTCCTAAAACGCGATATCGCATCTCTCTTATATGTTTCATGATAAGGTATAATATTCATTGCGGAATGTTATGTATACCCTGTATTATCTTCAAAAGAATGTAGATGCGACACTTCCATGCTAGGAAATAGCGTTTGCAGATGTCTACGTATCGTAGCAATAGAGTTCTAATGCTTCTCAAAACGCGATATCGCATCTCACTGCTATGTTTCATGTTAAGATATAATATTCATTATGGAGTGTTATGTATACCCCGTAGTCACTTCAAAAGAATGCAAATGCGACACTTCCTTGCTAGGAAATAGCGTTTCCAGATGACTACGTGTCGGAACAATAGAGTTCTAATGATTCTTAAAATGCCATATCGCATCTCACTCCTATGTTTCATGATAAGATATAATATTCATTGCGAAGTGTCATGTACACCTCGTATTCACTTCAAAAGAATGTAAATGCGACACTTCCATGCTAGGAAATAGCGTTTGCAGATGTCTACGTATCGTAGCAAGGGTGATCTAATGCTTCTTAAAACGCGATATCGCATCTCACACCTATGTTTCATGATAAGATATAATAATCATTGCGATGTGTCATGTATACCTCGTATTCACTTCAAAAGAATGTAAATGCGACACTTACATGCTAGGAACTAGCGTTTGCAGATGTCTACGTATCGCAGCCATAGAATTCTAATGTTTTATAAAACGAGATGTCGCATTTCATGTCTATGTTTCTTGGTAAGATATAATATTCATTGTAGAGTATTATGTATACCTCGTATTCACTTCAAATGAATGTAAATGCGACACTTCCTTGCTAGGAAATAGGGCTTGCAGATGTCTACGTATCGTAGCAAGAGAGTCCTAAAGCTTCTTAGAACGCGATATCGCATCTCACTTCCATGTTTCATGATAAGATATAATATTCATTGGGAAGTGTCATGTATACCTCGTACTCACTTCAAAAGAATGTAAATGCGACCCTTCCATGCTAGGAAATAGCCTTTGCAGATGTCTACGTATCGTAGCAGTAGAGTTCAAATGCTTCCTAAACCGCGATATCGCATCTCTCTTCTATGTTTCATAATAAGGTATAATATTCATTGCGAATTGTCATGTATACCTCGTATTCACTTCAAAAGAATGTAGATGCGACACTTCCATGCTAGGAAATAGCGTTTGCAGATGTCTACGTATCGTAGCAATAGAGTTCTAATGCTTCTTAAAACGCGATATCGCATCTCACTTCTATGTTTCATGATAAGATATAATATTCATTGCGAAGTGTCATGTATACCTCGTATTCACTTCAAAAGAATGTAAATGCGACACATCCATGCTAGGAAATAGCGTTTGCAGATGTCTAGGTATCGTAGCAATAGAGTTCTAATGCTTCTTAAAACGCGATATCGCATCTCTCATCTATGTTTCATGATAAGATATAATATTCATTGCGAAGTGTCATGTATACTTCGTATTCACATGACAAGAATGTAAATGCGACGCTTCCATGCTAGGAAATAGCGTTTGCAGATGTCTACATATCGTAGCAATAGAGTTCTAATGCTTCTTAAAACGCGATATCGCATCTCACATCCATGTTTCATGATAAGATATAATATTCATTGCGAAGTGTCATGTATACTTCGTATTCACATGACAAGAATGTAAATGCGACGCTTCCATGCTAGGAAATAGCGTTTGCAGATGTCTACGTATCGTAGCAATAGAGTTCTAATGCTTCTTAGAACGCGATATCGCATCTCACTTCTATGTTTCACGATAAGATATAATATTCATTGCGAAGTGTCATGTATACCTCGTATTCACTTCAAAAGAATGTAAATATGACACTTCCATGCTAGGAAATAGCGTCTGCAGATGTCTACGTATCGTAGCAATAGAGTTCTAATGCTTCTTAAAACGAGATGCCCCATTTCATTTCTATGTTCCGTGATAAGATATAATATTCATTGTGAAGTGTCATGTATACCTCGTATTCACTTCAAATGAATGTAAATGCGACACTTCCATGCTAGGAAGTAGCGTTTGCAGATGTCTACGTATCGTAGCAATAGGGTTCTAATGCTTCTTAAAACGCGATATCGCATCTCACTTCTATGTATCATGACAAGATATAATATTCATTGCGAAGTGTCATGTATACCTCGATTTCACTTCACAAGAATGTAAATGCGACACTTCCTTGCTAGGAAATATTGTTTGCAGATGTCTACGTATCACAGCAATAGAGTACTAATGCTTCTTAAAACGAGATGTCGTATTTCATTTCTATGTTTCGTAATTAGATATAATATTCATTGTGTAATGTTACGTATACCTCGTATTCACTTCAGTGGAATATAAGTGCGAAATTTCCATGCTAGGAAATAGAGTTTGCAGATATCTACGTATATTAGCAATAGAGTTCTAATGCTTCTCAAAACGCGATATAGCACCTCATTTCTATGTTTCATGATAAGATATAATATTCATTGCGAAGTGTCATTTATATCTCGTATTCACTTCAAAAGAATGTAAGTGCGACACTTCCATGCTAGGAAATAGCGTTTGCAGATGTCTACGTATCGCAGCAATAGAGTTCTAATGCTTACTAAAACGCGATATCGCATCTCTCTTCTATGTTTCATGATAAGGTATAATATTCATTGCGAAGTGTCATGTATACCTCGTACGCACTTCAAAAGAATGTAAATAAGACACTTCCATGCTAGGAAATAGCGTTTGCAGATGTCTACGTATCGTAGCAATAGAGTTCTAATGCTTCTTAGAACGCGATATCACATCTCACTTCTATGTTTCATGATAAGATATAATATTCATTGCGAAGTGTCATGTATACCTCGTATTCACTTCAAAAGAATGTTAATATGACACTTCCATGCTAGGAAATAGCGTTTGCAGATGTCTACGTATCGTAGCAATAGAGTCCTAATGCGTCTTAAAACGTGATGCCGCATTTCATTTCTATGTTTCGTGATAAGATATAATATCCATTGTGGAGTGTTATGTATACCTCGTATTCACTTCAGTGGAATGTAAGTGGATTGTAAGTGTAATGCTAGGAAATAGCGTTTGCAGATGTCTACGTATCGCAGCAATAGAGTTCTAATGCTTACTAAAACGCGATATCGCATATCCCTTCTATGTTTCATGATAAGGTATAATATTCATTGCGAAGTGTCATGTATATTTCGTATTCACTTCAAAAAAATGTATATGCGACACTTCCATGCTAGGAAACAGTGTTTGCAGATGTCTACGTGTCGTAACAATAGTGTTCTAATGCTTCTTAAAACGAGATGCCGCATCTCATTTCTATGTTTCATGATAAGATATAATATTCAGTGCGAAGTGTTATGTATACTTCGTATTCACTTCAAAAGGATGTAAGTGCGACACTTCCTTGCTAGGAAATTGCGTTTCCAGACGAGTACGTATGGAAATAATAGAGTTCTAATACATCTTAAAACGAGATGTCGCATCGCATTTCTATGTTTCATGATAAGATATAATATTCATTGCGAAGTGTCATGTATACCTCGTATTCACATCAAAAGAATGTCAATGCGACACTTACATGCTAGGAAATAGCGTTTGCAGATGTCTACGTATCGTAGCAAGGGAGATCTAATGCTTCTTAAATCGCGATATCCCATCTCACACCTATGTTTCATGATAAGATATAATAATCATTGCGATGTGTCATGTATACCTCGTATTCACTTCAAAAGAATGTAAATGCGACACTTACATGCTAGGAAATAGCGTTCGCAGATGTCTACGTATCGCAGCAATAGAATTCTAATGCTTTATAAAACGAGATGTCGCGTTTCATTTCTATGTTTCTTGGTAAGATATAATATTCATTGTAGAGTATTATGTATACCTCGTATTCACTTCAAATGAATGTAAATGCGACACTTCCTTGCTAGGAAATAGGGTTTGCAGATGTCTACGTATCGTAGCAAGAGAGTCCTAAAGCTTCTTAGAAAGCGATATCGCATCTCACTTCCATGTTTCATGATAAGATATAATATTCATTGCGAATTGTCATGTATACCTCGTATTCACTTCAAAAGGATGTAAATGCGACACTTACATGCTAGGAAATAGCGTTTGCAGATGTCTACGTATCCCAGCAATAGAGTTCTAATGCTTCTTAAAACGAGATGTTGCATCTCACTTACATGTTTCATCATAAGGTATAATATTCATTGCGAATTGTCATGTATACCTCGTATTCACTTCAAAAGAATGTAAATGCGACACCTCCATGCTAGGACGTAGCGTTTGCAGATGTCTACGTATCGTAGCAATAGAGTTCTGATGCTTCCTAAGACGCGATATCGCATCTCTCTTCTATGTTTCATGATAAGATATAATATTCATTGCGAAGTGTCATGTATACTTCGTATTCACATGACAAGAATGTAAATGCGACGCTTCCATGCTAGGAAATAGCGTTTGCAGATGTCTACGTGTCGTAACAATAGTGTTCTAATGCTTCTTAAAACGAGATGCCGCATCTCATTTCTATGTTTCATGATAAGATATAATATTCAGTGCGAAGTGTTATGTATACTTCGTATTCACTTCAAAAGGATGTAAGTGTGACACTTCCTTGCTAGGAAATTGCGTTTCCAGACGACTACGTATGGAAATAATAGAGTTCTAATACATCTTAAAACGAGATGTCGCATCGCATTTCTATGTTTCATGATAAGATATAATATTCATTGCGAAGTGTCATGTATACCTCGTATTCACATCAAAAGAATGTCAATGCGACACTTACATGCTAGGAAATAGCGTTTGCAGATGTCTACGTATCGTAGCAAGGGAGATCTAATGCTTCTTAAATCGCGATATCGCATCTCACACCTATGTTTCATGATAAGATATAATAATCATTGCGATGTGTCATGTATACCTCGTATTCACTTCAAAAGAATGTAAATGCGACACTTACATGCTAGGAAATAGCGTTTGCAGATGTCTACGTATCGCAGCAATAGAATTCTAATGCTTTATAAAACGAGATGTCGCATTTCATTTCTATGTTTCTTGGTAAGATATAATATTCATTGTAGAGTATTATGTATACCTCGTATTCACTTCAAATGAATGTAAATGCGACACTTCCCTGCTAGGAAATAGGGTTTGCAGATGTCTACGTATCGTAGCAAGAGAGTCCTAAAGCTTCTTAGAAAGCGATATCGCATCTCACTTCCATGTTTCATGATAAGATATAATATTCATTGCGAAGTGTCATGTATACCTCGTATTCACTTCAAAAGGATGTAAATGCGACACTTACATGCTAGGAAATAGCGTTTGCAGATGTCTACGTATCCTAGCAATAGAGTTCTAATGCTTCTTAAAACGAGATGTTGCATCTCACTTCCTTGTTTCATGATAAGGTATAATATTCATTGCGAATTGTCATGTATACCTCGTATTCACTTCAAAAGAATGTAAATGCGACACCTCCATGCTAGGAAGTAGCGTTTGCAGATGTCTACGTATCGCAGCAATAGAGTTCTAATACTTCTTATAACGCGATATCGCATCTCACTGCTATATTTCATGATAAGATATAATATTCATTATGGATTGTTATGTATACCTCGTACTCACTTCAAAAGAATGTAAATGCGACACTTACATGCTAGGAAATAGCGTTTGCAGATGTCTACGTATCCTAGCAATAGAGTTCTAATGCTTCTTAAAACGAGATGTTGCATCTCACTTCCATGTTTCATGATAAGGTATAATATTCATTGCGAATTGTCATGTATACCTCGTATTCACTTCAAAAGAATGTAAATGCGACACCTCCATGCTAGGAAGTAGCGTTTGCAGATGTCTACGTATCGTAGCAATAGAGTTCTAATGCTTCCTAAGACGCGATATCGCATCTCTCTTCTATGTTTCATGATAAGGTATAATATTCATTGCGAATTGTCATGTATACTTCGTATTCACTTCAAAAGAATGTAGATGCGACACTTCCATGCTAGGAAATAGCGTTTGCAGATGTCTACGTATCGTAGCAATAGAGTTCTAATACTTCTTATAACGCGATATCGCATCTCACTGCTATATTTCATGATAAGATATAATATTCATTATGGATTGTTATGTATACCTCGTACTCACTTCAAAAGAATGTAAATGCGACTCTTCCATGCTAGGAAATAGCCTTTGCAGATGTCTACGTATCGCAGCAATAGAGTTCTAGTGCTTCTTAAAAGGCGATATCGGATCTCACTGCTATGTTTCATGATAAGATATAATATTCATTATGGAGTGATATGTATACCTCGTACTCACTTCAAAAGAATGGAAATGCGACCCTTCCATGCTAGTGAATAGCCATTGCAAATGTCTACGTATCGTAGCAATAGAGTTCTAATGCTTCTTAAAACGCGATATCGCAACTCACTGCTATGTTTCATGAGAAGATATAATATTCATTGCGATGTGTCATGTATACCCCGTATTCACTTCAAAAGAACGTAAATAAGACACTTCCATGTTAGGAAATAGCGTTTGCAGATGTCTACGTATCGTAGCAATAGAGTTCTAATGCTTCTTAGAACGCGATATCGCATCTCACTTCTATGTTTCACGATAAGATATAATATTCATTGCGAAGTGTCATGTATACCTCGATTTCACTTCACAAGAATGTAAATGCGACACTTCCTTGCTAGGAAATATTGTTTGCAGATATCTACGTATCACAGCAATAGAGATCTAATGCTTCTTAAAACGAGATGTCGTATTTCATTTCTATGTTTCGTAATTAGATATAATATTCATTGTGTAATGTTACGTATACCTCGTATTCACTTCAGTGGAATGTAAGTGCGAAATTTCCATGCTAGGAAATAGAGTTTGCAGATATCTACGTATATTAGCAATAGAGTTCTAATGCTTCTCAAAACGCGATATAGCACCTCATTTCTATGTTTCATGATAAGATATAATATTCATTGCGAAGTGTCATGTATACCTCGTACTCACTTCAAAAGAATGTAAATGCGACACTTCCATGCTAGGAAATAGTGTTTGCAGATGTCTACGTACCGTAGCAATAGGGTTCTAATGCTTCTTAGAACGCGATATCGCATCTCACTTCTATGTTTCATGATAAGATATAATATTCATTGCGAAGTGTCATGTATATTTCGTATTCACTTCAAAAAAATGTATATGCGACACTTCCATGCTAGGAAACAGTGTTTGCAGATGTCTACGTATCGTAGCAATAGAGTTCTAATGCTTACTAAAACGCGATATCGCATATCTCTTCTATGTTTCATGATAAGGTATAATATTCATTGCGAAGTGTCATGTATACCTCGTGCGCACTTCAAAAGAATGTAAATAAGACACTTCCATGCTAGGAAATAGCGTTTGCAGATGTCTACGTATCGTAGCAATAGAGTTCTAATGCTTCTTAGAACGCGATATCGCATCTCACTTCTATGTTTCATGATAAGATATAATATTCATTGCGAAGTGTCATGTATACCTCGTATTCACTTCAAAAGAATGTTAATATGACACTTCCATGCTAGGAAATAGCGTTTGCAGATGTCTACGTATCGTAGCAATAGAGTCCTAATGCGTCTTAAAACGAGATGCCGCATTTCATTTCTATGTTTCGTGATAAGATATAATATTCATTGTGGAGTGTTATGTATACCTCGTATTCACTTCAGTGGAATGTAAGTGTAATGCTAGGAAATAGCGTTTGCAGATGTCTACGTATCGCAGCAATAGAGTTCTAATGCTTACTAAAACGCGATATCGCATATCTCTTCTATGTTTCATGATAAGGTATAATATTCATTGCGAAGTGTCATGTATACCTCGTACTCACTTCAAAAGAATGTAAATGCGACACTTCCATGCTAGGAAATAGTGTTTGCAGATGTCTACGTACCGTAGCAATAGGGTTCTAATGCTTCTTAGAACGCGATATCGCATCTCACTTCTATGTTTCATGATAAGATATAATATTCATTGCGAAGTGTCATGTATATTTCGTATTCACTTCAAAAAAATGTATATGCGACACTTCCATGCTAGGAAACAGTGTTTGCAGATGTCTACGTATCGTAGCAATAGAGTTCTAATGCTTCTTAGAACGCAATATCGCATCTCACTTCTATGTTTCATGATGAGGTATAATATTCATTGCGAATTGTCATATATACCTCGTATTCACTTCAAAAGAATGTAGATGCGACACTTCCATGCTAGGAAATAGCGTTTGCAGATGTCTACGTAACGTAGCAATAGAGTTCTAATGCTTCTTAAAACGAGAAGTCGTATTCCATTTCTATGTTTCGTAATAAGATATAATATTCATTGCGGAATGTTATGTATACCTCGTATTCACTTCAATGGAATGTAATTGCGACATTTTCTTGCTAGGAAATATTGTTTGCAGATGTCTACGTATATTAGCAATAGAGTACTAATGCTTCTTAAAACGAGATGTCGTATTTCATTTCTATGTTTAGTAATAAGATATAATATTCATTGTGTAATGTTATGTATACCTCGTATACACTTCAATGGAATGTAAGTGCGACATTTCCTTGCTAGGAAATATTGTTTGCAGATGTCTACGTATATTAGCAATAGAGTTCTAATGCTTCTCAAAGCGCGATATAGCACCTCATTCCTATGTATCATGATAAGATATAATATTCATTGCGAAGTGTCATGTATATCTCGTATTCACTTCAAAAGAATGTAAATGCGACACTTCCATGCTAGGAAGTAGCGTTTGCAGATGTCTACATATCGTAGCAAAAGAGTTCTAATGCTTCCTAAAACGCGATATCGCATCTCACTTCTATGTTTCATGATAAGATATAATATTCATTGCGAAGTGTCATGTATACTTCGTATTCACTACAAAAGAATGTAAATGCGACACTTCCATGCTAGGAAATAGCGTTTGCAGATGTCTACGTATCGTAGCAATAGAGTTCTAATGCTTCTTAAAACGCGATATCGCATCTCACTTCTATGTTTCATGATAAGATAAAATATTCATTGCGAAGTGTTATGTACACATCGCATTCACTTCAAAAGAATGTAAATGCGACACATCCATGCTAGGAAATAGCGTTTGCAGATGTCTAGGTATCGTAGCAATAGAGTTCTAATGCTTCTTAAAATGCGATATCGCATCTCACTCCAATGTTTCATGATAACATATAATATTCATTGCGAAGTGTCATGTATATCTCGTATTCACTTCAAAAGAATGTAAATGCGACACTTCCATGCTAGGAAATAGCGTTTGCAGATGTCTACGTATCGTAGCAGTAGAGTTTTAATGCTACTTAAAACTAGATGTCGCATTTCATTTCTATGTTTCGTGATAAGATACAATATTCATTGTGGAGTGTTATGTATACCTCGCATTCACTTCAAAAGAATGTAAATGCGACACGTCCATGCTAGGGAATAGCGTTTCCATATGTCTATGTATCGTAGCAATAAATTTCTAATGCTTCTTAGAACGCGATATCGCATCTCACTTCTATGTTTCGTGATAAGATATAATATTCATTGCGAAGTGTCATGATTACCTCGTATTCACTTCAAAAGAATGTAAATGCGACACTTACATGCTAGGAAATAGCATTTGCAGATGTCTACGTTTCGCAGCAATAGAGTTCTAATGCTTCTTAGAACGCGATATCGCATCTCACATCTATGTTTCATGATGAGATGTAATATTAATTGCGAAGTGTAATGTATACTTCGTATTCACATGACAAGAATGTAAATGCGACGCTTCCATGCTAGGAAATAGCGTTTGCAGATGTCTACGTGTCGTAACAATAGTGTTCTAATGCTTCTTAAAACGAGATGCCGCATCTCATTTCTATGTTTCATGATAAGATATAATATTCAGTGCGAAGTGTTATGTATACTTCGTATTCACTTCAAAAGGATGTGAGTGCGACACTTCCTTGCTAGGAAATTGCGTTTCCAGACGACTACGTATGGAAATAATAGAGTTCTAATACATCTTAAAACGAGATGTCGCATTTCATATCTATGTTTCGTGGTAAGATATAATATTCATTGTAGAGTGTTATGTATACCGCGTAATAAATTCAAAAGAATGTAAATGCGACACTTCCGTGCTAGGAAATAGCGTTTGCAGATGTCTACGTATCGTAGCAAGAGAGATCTAATGCTTCTTAAAACGCGATATCGTATCCCACACCTATGTTTCATGATAAGATATAATAATCATTGCGATGTGTCATGTATACCTCGTATTCACTTCAAAAGAATGTAAATGCGACACTTACATGCTAGGAAATAGCGTTTGCAGATGTCTACGTATCGTAGCAATAGAGTTCTAATGCTTCTTAAAACGCGATATCGCATCTCACTTCTATGTTTCATGTTAAGATATAATATTCATTATGGAGTGTTATGTATACCCCGTAGTCACTTCAAAAGAATGTAAATGCGACACTTCCTTGCTAGGAACTAGCGTTTCCAGATGACTACGTGTCGAAACAATAGAGTTCTAATGATTCTTAAAATGCCATATCGCATCTCACTCCTATGTATCATGATAAGATACAATTTACATTGCGATGTGTCATGTATACCTCGTATTCACTTCAAAAGAATGTAAATGCGCCACTTCCTTTCAAGGAAATAGCGTTCCCAGATGTCTACGTATCGAAGCAATAGAGTTCTAATGTTTCTTAAATAGCGATATCGCATCCCATTTCTATGTTTCATGATAAGATATAATATTCATTGCGAAGTGTCATGTATATCTCGTATTCACATCAGAAGAATGTAAATGCGACACTTCCATGCTACGAAATAGCGTTTGCAGATGTCTACGTATCGAAGCAATAGAGTTCTAATGCTTCTTAATACGAGATGTCGCATCTCATTTCTATGTTTCGTAATAAGATATAATATTCATTGCGGAATGTTATGTATACCTCGTTTTCACTTCAAAAGAATGTAAATGCGACACTTCCTTGCTAGGAAATATTGTTTGCAGATGTCTACGTATCGTAGCAATAGAGTTATAATGCTTCTTAAAACGAGAAGTCGTATTTCATTTCTATGTTTCGTAATAAGATATAATATTCATTGCGGAATGTTATGTATACCTCGTATTATCTTCAAAAGAATGTAAATGCGACACTTCCATGCTAGGAAATAGCGTTTGCAGATGCCTAAGTATCGTAGCAATAGAGTTCTAATGCTTCTTAAAACGAGATGTTGCATCTCACTTCTATGTTTCATGTTCAGATATAATATTCATTGCGAAGTGTCATGTATACCTCGTACTCACTTCTAAAGAATGTAAATGCGACCCTTCCATGCTAGGAAATAGCCTTTGCAGATGTCTACGTATCGTAGCAGTAGAGTTCTAATGCTTCCTAAAACGCGATATCGCAACTCTCTTCTATGTTTCATGATAAGGTATAATATTCATTGCGAATTGTCATGTATACCTCGTATTCACTTCAAAAGAATGTAGATGCGACACTTCCATGCTAGGAAATAGCGTTTGCAGATGTCTACGTATCGTAGCAATAGAGTTCTAATGCTTTTAAAAACGCGATATCGCATCTCACTGCTATGTTTCATGTTAAGATATAATATTCATTATGGAGTGTTATGTATACCCCGTAGTCGCATCAAAAGAATGTAAATGCGACACTTCCTTGCTAGGAAATAGCGTTTCCAGATGACTACGTGTCGAAACAATAGAGTTCTAATGATTCTTAAAATGCCATATCGCATCTCACTCCTATGTTTCATGATAAGATATAATATTCATTGCGAAGTGTCAAATATACCTCGTATTCACTTCAAACGAATGTAAATGCGACACTTCCATGCTAGGAAATAGCGTTTGCAGATGTCTACGTATCGTAGCAATAGAGTTCTAATGCTTCTTAAAACGCGATATCGCATCTCACTCCTATGTTTCATGATAAGATATAATATTCATTGCGAAGTGTCATGTATATCTCGTATTCACTTCAAAAGAATGTAAATGCGACACTTCCATGCTAGTAAGTAGCGTTTGCAGATGTCTACATATCGTAGCAATAGAGTTCTAATGCTTCCTAAAACGCGATATCGCATCTCACTTCTATGTTTCATGATAAGATATAATATTCATTGCGAAGTGTCATGTACACTTCGTATTCACTTCAAAAGAATGTAAATGCGACACATCCATGCTAGGAAATAGCGTTTGCAGATGTCTAGGTATCGTAGCAATAGAGTTCTAGTGCTTCTTAAAACGCGATATCGCATCTCACTCCAATGTTTCATGATAACATATAATATTCATTGCGAAGTGTCATGTATATCTCGTATTCACTTCAAAAGAATGTAAATGCGACACTTCCATGCTAGGAAATAGCGTTTGCAGATGTCTACGTATCGTAGCAGTAGAGTTTTAATGCTACTTAAAACTAGATGTCGCATTTCATTCCTATGTTTCCTAATAAGACATAATATTCAATGCGAAGTGTCATGTATACCACGCATATACTTCAAATGAATGAAAATGCGACACTTCCATGCTAGGAAATAACATTTGCAGATGTCTACGCATCGTAGCAATAGAGTTCTAATGCTTCTTAAAATGAGAAGTCGCATTTCATTTCTATATTTCGTAATATGGTGTAATTTTCATTGTGGAATGTTATGTTTACCTCGTATTCACGTCAAAAGAATGTAAATGCGACACTTCCCTGCTAGGAAATAACATTTGCAGATGTCTACGCATCGTAGCAATAGAGTTCTAGTGCTTCTTAAATCGCGATATCGCATCTCACATCTATGTTTCGAGATAAGATATAATATTCATTGCGAAGAGTCATGTATATCTCGTATTCACTTCAAAAGAATGTAAATGCGACACTTCCATGCTAGTAAGTAGCGTTTGCAGATGTCTACATATCGTAGCAATAGAGTTCTAATGCTTCCTAAAACGCGATATCGCATCTCACTTCTATGTTTCATGATAAGATATAATATTCATTGCGAAGTGTCATGTACACTTCGTATTCACTTCAAAAGAATGTAAATGCGACACATCCATGCTAGGAAATAGCGTTTGCAGATGTCTAGGTATCGTAGCAATAGAGTTCTAGTGCTTCTTAAAACGCGATATCGCATCTCACTCCAATGTTTCATGATAACATATAATATTCATTGCGAAGTGTCATGTATATCTCGTATTCACTTCAAAAGAATGTAAATGCGACACTTCCATGCTAGGAAATAGCGTTTGCAGATGTCTACGTATCGTAGCAGTAGAGTTTTAATGCTACTTAAAACTAGATGTCGCATTTCATTCCTATGTTTCCTAATAAGACATAATATTCAATGCGAAGTGTCATGTATACCACGCATATACTTCAAATGAATGAAAATGCGACACTTCCATGCTAGGAAATAACATTTGCAGATGTCTACGCATCGTAGCAATAGAGTTCTAATGCTTCTTAAAACGAGATGTCGCATTTCATATCTATATTTCGTGGTAAGATATAATATTCATTGTAGAGTGTTATGTATACCGCGTATTCACTTCAAATGAATGTAAATGCGCCACTTCCTTTCAAGGAAATAGCGTTCCCAGATGTCTACGTATCGAAGCAATAGAGTTCTAATGTTTCTTAAATAGCGATATCGCATCCCATTTCTATGTTTCATGATAAGATATAATATTCATTGCGAAGTGTCATGTATATCTCGTATTCACATCAGAAGAATGTAAATGCGACACTTCCATGCTAGAAAATAGCGTTTGCAGATGTCTACGTATCGTAGCAATAGAGTTCTAATGCTTCTTAATACGAGATGTCGCATCTCATTTCTATGTTTCGTGATAAGATATAATATTCATTGCGGAATGTTATGTATACCTCGTATTCACTTCAAAAGAATGTAAATGCGACACTTCCATGCTAGGGAATAACGTTTCCATATGTCTACGTATCGTAGCAATAGATTTCTAATGCTTCTTAGAACGCGATATCGCATCTCACTTCTATGTTTCATGATAAGATATAATATTCATTGCGAAGTGTCATGTATACCTCGTATTCACTTCAAAAGAACGTAAATAAGTCACTTCCATGCTAGGAAATAGCGTTTGCAGATGTCTACGTATCGTAGCAATAGAGTTCTAATGCTTCTTAGAACGCGATATCGCATCTCACTTCTATGTTTCATGGTAAGATATAATATTCATTGCGAAGTGTCATGTATACCTCGTATTCACTTCAAAAGAATGTAAATGCGACACTTACATGCTAGGAAATAGCATTTGCAGATGTCTACGTATCGCAGCAATAGAGTTCTAATGCTACTTAAAACGAGATGCCGCATCTCATTTCTATGTTTCATGATAAGATATAATATTCAGTGCGAAGTGTTATGTATACTTCGTATTCACTTCAAAAGGATGTAAGTGCGACACTTCCTTGCTAGGAAATTGCGTTTCCAGACGACTACGTATGGACATAATAGAGATCTAATACATCTTAAAACGAGATGTCGCATCGCATTTCTATGTTTCATGATAAGATATAATATTCATTGCGAAGTGTCATGTATACCTCGTATTCACATCAAAAGAATGTAAACGCGACACTTACATGCTAGGAAATAGCGTTTGCAGATGTCTACGTATCGTAGCAAGGGTGATCTAATGCTTCTTAAAACGCGATATCGCATCTCACACCTATGTTTCATGATAAGATATAATAATCATTGCGATGTGTCATGTATACCTCGTATTCACTTCAAAAGAATGTAAATGCGACACTTACATGCTAGGAAATAGCGTTTGCAGATGTCTACGTATCGCAGCAATAGAATTCTAATGCTTTATAAAACGAGATGTCGCATTTCATTTCTATGTTTCTTGGTAAGATGTAATATTCATTGTAGAGTATTATGTATACCTCGTATTCACTTCAAATGAAAGTAAATGCGACACTTCCTTGCTAGGAAATAGGGTTTGCAGATGTCTACGTATCGTAGCAATAGAGTTCTAATGCTTCTTAGAACGCGATATCGCATCTCACTTCTATGTTTCATGGTAAGATATAATATTCATTGCGAAGTGTCATGTATACCTCGTATTCACTTCAAAAGAATGTAAATGCGACACTTACATGCTAGGAAATAGCATTTGCAGATGTCTACGTATCGCAGCAATAGAGTTCTAATGCTTCTTAAAACGAGGTGCCGCATCTCATTTCTATGTTTCATGATAAGATATAATATTCAGTGCGAAGTGTTATGTATACTTCGTATTCACTTCAAAAGGATGTAAGTGCGACACTTACTTGCTAGGAAATTGCGTTTCCAGACGACTACGTATGGACATAATAGAGATCTAATACATCTTAAAACGAGATGTCGCATCGCATTTCTATGTTTCATGATAAGATATAATATTCATTGCGAAGTGTCATGTATACCTCGTATTCACATCAAAAGAATGTAAACGCGACACTTACATGCTAGGAAATAGCGTTTGCAGATGTCTACGTATCGTAGCAAGGGTGATCTAATGCTTCTTAAAACGCGATATCGCATCTCACACCTATGTTTCATGATAAGATATAATAATCATTGCGATGTGTCATGTATACCTCGTATTCACTTCAAAAGAATGTAAATGCGACACTTACATGCTAGGAAATAGCGTTTGCAGATGTCTACGTATCGCAGCAAGAGAATTCTAATGCTTTATAAAACGAGATGTCGCATTTCATTTCTATGTTTCTTGGTAAGATATAATATTCATTGTAGAGTATTATGTATACCTCGTATTCACTTCAAATGAAAGTAAATGCGACACTTCCTTGCTAGGAAATAGGGTTTGCAGATGTCTACGTATCGAAGCAATAGAGTTCTAATGCTTCTTAGAACGCGATATCGCATCTCACTTCTATGTTTCATGGTAAGATATAATATTCATTGCGAAGTGTCATGTATACCTCGTATTCACATCAAAGGAATGTAAACGCGACACTTACATGCTAGGAAATAACATTTGCAGATGTCTACGCATCGTAACAATAGAGTTCTAGTGCTCCTTAAATCGCGATATCGCATCTCACTTCAATGTTTCGAGATAAGATATAATATTCATTGCGAAGTGTTATGTACACCTCGTATTCACTACAAAAGAATGTAAATGCGACACTTCCATGCTAGGAAGTAGCGTTTGCAGATGTCTACGTGTCGTAGCAATAGAGTTCTAATGCTTCTTAAAATGAGAAGTCGCATTTCATTTCTATATTTCGTAATAAGGTGTAATTTTCATTGTGGAATGTTATGTTTACCTCGTGTTCACGTCAAAAGAATGTAAATGCGACACTTCCTTGCTAGGAAATGACATTTGCAGATGTCTACGCATCGTAGCAATAGAGTTCTAGTGCTTCTTAAATCGCGATATCGCATCTCACATCTATGTTTCGAGATAAAATATAATATTCATTGCGAAGAGTCATGTATACCTCGTATTAACTTCAAAGGAATGTAAATGCTGCACTTACATGCTAGGAAATACCGTTTGCAGATGTATACGTATCGCAGCAATAGAGTTCTAATGCTTCTTAAAACGAGATGTCACATTTCATTTCTATGTTTCGTGATAAGATATAATATACATGGTAGAGTGTTATGTATACCTCGTATTCACTTCAAATGAATGTAAATGCGCCACTTCCTTTCAAGGAAATAGCGTTCCCAGATGTCTACGTATCGAAGCAATAGAGTTCTAATGTTTCTTAAATCGCGATATCGCATCTCACTTCAATGCTTCGAGATAAGATATAATATTCATTGCGAAGTGTTATGTATACCTCGTATTCACTTCAAAAGAATGTAAATGCGACCCTTCCATGCTAGGAAGTAGCGTTTGCAGATGTCTACATATCGTAGCAATAGAGTTCTAATGCTTCCTAAAACGCGATATCGCATCTCACTTCTATGTTTCATGATAAGATATAATATTCATTGCGAAGTGTCATGTATACCTCGTATTCACTTCAAAAGAATGTAAATGCGACACTTACATGCTAGGAAATAGCGTTTGCAGATGTCTACGTATCGCAGCAATAGAATTCTAATGCATTATAAAACGAGATGTCGCATCTCTCTTCTATGTTTCATGATAAGATATAATATTCATTGCGAAGTGTCATGTATATCTCGTATTCACATCAGAAGAATGTAAATGCGACACTTCCATGCTAGGAAATAGCGTTTGCAGATGTCTACGTATCGAAGCAATAGAGTTCTAATGCTTCTTAATACGAGATGTCGCATCTCATTTCTATGTTTCGTAATAAGATATAATATTCATTGCGGAATGTTATGTATACCTCGTTTTCACTTCAAAAGAATGTAAATGCGACACTTCCTTGCTAGGAAATATTGTTTGCAGATGTCTACGTATCGTAGCAATAGAGTTATAATGCTTCTTAAAACGAGAAGTCGTATTTCATTTCTATGTTTCGTAATAAGATATAATATTCATTGCGGAATGTTATGTATACCTCGTATTATCTTCAAAAGAATGTAAATGCGACACTTCCATGCTAGGAAATAGCGTTTGCAGATGCCTAAGTATCGTAGCAATAGTGTTCTAATGCTTCTTAAAACGAGATGTTGCATCTCACTTCTATGTTTCATGTTCAGATATAATATTCATTGCGAAGTGTCATGTATACCTCGTACTCACTTCAAAAGAATGTAAATGCGACCCTTCCATGCTAGGAAATAGCCTTTGCAGATGTCTACGTATCGTAGCAGTAGAGTTCTAATGCTTCCTAAAACGCGATATCGCATCTCTCTTCTATGTTTCATGATAAGGCATAATATTCATTGCGAATTGTCATGTATACCTCGTATTCACTTCAAAAGAATGTAGATGCGACACTTCCATGCTAGGAAATAGCGTTTGCAGATGTCTACGTATCGTAGCAATAGAGTTCTAATGCTTCTAAAAACGCGATATCGCATCTCACTGCTATGTTTCATGTTAAGATATAATATTCATTATGGAGTGTTATGTATACCCCGTAGTCACATCAAAAGAATGTAAATGCGACACTTCCTTGCTAGGAAATAGCGTTTCCAGATGACTACGTGTCGAAACAATAGAGTTCTAATGATTCTTAAAATGCCATATCGCATCTCACTCCTATGTTTCATGATAAGATATAATATTCATTGCGAAGTGTCATATATACCTCGTATTCACTTCAGACGAATGTAAATGCGACACTTCCATGCTAGGAAATAGCGTTTGCAGATGTCTACGTATCGTAGCAATAGAGTTCTAATGCTTCTTAAAACGCGATATCGCATCTCACTCCTATGTTTCATGATAAGATATAATATTCATTGCGAAGTGTCATGTATACCTCGTATTCACTTCAAAAGAATGTAAATGCGGCACTTCCATGCTAGGAAATAGGGTTTGCAGATGTCTACGTGTCGTAGCAATAGAGTTCTAATGCTTCTTAAAATGAGAAGTCGCATTTCATTTCTATATTTCGTAATAAGGTGTAATTTTCATTGTGGAATGTTATGTTTACCTCGTGCTCACGTCAAAAGAATGTAAATGCGACACTTCCTTGCTAGGAAATGACATTTGCAGATGTCTACGTATCGCAGCAAGAGAATTCTAATGCTTTATAAAACGAGATGTCGCATTTCATTTCTATGTTTCTTGGTAAGATATAATATTCATTGTAGAGTATTATGTATACCTCGTATTCACTTCAAATGAAAGTAAATGCGACACTTCCTTGCTAGGAAATAGGGTTTGCAGATGTCTACGTATCGAAGCAATAGAGTTCTAATGCTTCTTAGAACGCGATATCGCATCTCACTTCTATGTTTCATGGTAAGATATAATATTCATTGCGAAGTGTCATGTATACCTCGTATTCACATCAAAGGAATGTAAACGCGACACTTACATGCTAGGAAATAACATTTGCAGATGTCTACGCATCGTAACAATAGAGTTCTAGTGCTCCTTAAATCGCGATATCGCATCTCACTTCAATGTTTCGAGATAAGATATAATATTCATTGCGAAGTGTTATGTACACCTCGTATCCACTACAAAAGAATGTAAATGCGACACTTCCATGCTAGGAAGTAGCGTTTGCAGATGTCTACGTGTCGTAGCAATAGAGTTCTAATGCTTCTTAAAATGAGAAGTCGCATTTCATTTCTATATTTCGTAATAAGGTGTAATTTTCATTGTGGAATGTTATGTTTACCTCGTGTTCACGTCAAAAGAATGTAAATGCGACACTTCCTTGCTAGGAAATGACATTTGCAGATGTCTACGCATCGTAGCAATAGAGTTCTAGTGCTTCTTAAATCGCGATATCGCATCTCACATCTATGTTTCGAGATAAAATATAATATTCATTGCGAAGAGTCATGTATACCTCGTATTAACTTCAAAGGAATGTAAATGCTGCACTTACATGCTAGGAAATACCGTTTGCAGATGTATACGTATCGCAGCAATAGAGTTCTAATGCTTCTTAAAACGAGATGTCGCATTTCATATCTATGTTTCGTGGTAAGATATAATATTCATTGTAGAGTGTTATGTATACCGCGTAATAAATTCAAAAGAATGTAAATGCGACACTTCCATGCTAGGAAATGGCGTTTGCGGATGTCCACGTATCGTAGCAATAGAGTTCTAATGCTTCTTAAAACGAGATGTCACATTTCATTTCTATGTTTCGTGATAAGATATAATATACATGGTAGAGTGTTATGTATACCTCGTATTCACTTCAAATGAATGTAAATGCGCCACTTCCTTTCAAGGAAATAGCGTTCCCAGATGTCTACGTATCGAAGCAATAGAGTTCTAATGTTTCTTAAATCGCGATATCGCATCTCACTTCAATGCTTCGAGATAAGATATAATATTCATTGCGAAGTGTTATGTATACCTCGTATTCACTTCAAAAGAATGTAAATGCGACACTTCCATGCTAGGAAGTAGCGTTTGCAGATGTCTACATATCGTAGCAATAGAGTTCTAATGCTTCCTAAAACGCGATATCGCATCTCACTACTATGTTTCATGATAAGATATAATATTCATTGCGAAGTGTCATGTATACCTCGTATTCACTTCAAAAGAATGTAAATGCGACACTTACATGCTAGGAAATAGCGTTTGCAGATGTCTACGTATCGCAGCAATAGAATTCTAATGCATTATAAAACGAGATGTCGCATCTCTCTTCTATGTTTCATGATAAGATATAATATTCATTGCGAAGTGTCATGTATATCTCGTATTCACATCAGAAGAATGTAAATGCGACACTTCCATGCTAGGAAATAGCGTTTGCAGATGTCTACGTATCGAAGCAATAGAGTTCTAATGCTTCTTAATACGAGATGTCGCATCTCATTTCTATGTTTCGTAATAAGATATAATATTCATTGCGGAATGTTATGTATACCTCGTTTTCACTTCAAAAGAATGTAAATGCGACACTTCCTTGCTAGGAAATATTGTTTGCAGATGTCTACGTATCGTAGCAATAGAGTTATAATGCTTCTTAAAACGAGAAGTCGTATTTCATTTCTATGTTTCGTAATAAGATATAATATTCATTGCGGAATGTTATGTATACCTCGTATTATCTTCAAAAGAATGTAAATGCGACACTTCCATGCTAGGAAATAGCGTTTGCAGATGCCTAAGTATCGTAGCAATAGTGTTCTAATGCTTCTTAAAACGAGATGTTGCATCTCACTTCTATGTTTCATGTTCAGATATAATATTCATTGCGAAGTGTCATGTATACCTCGTACTCACTTCAAAAGAATGTAAATGCGACCCTTCCATGCTAGGAAATAGCCTTTGCAGATGTCTACGTATCGTAGCAGTAGAGTTCTAATGCTTCCTAAAACGCGATATCGCATCTCTCTTCTATGTTTCATGATAAGGCATAATATTCATTGCGAATTGTCATGTATACCTCGTATTCACTTCAAAAGAATGTAGATGCGACACTTCCATGCTAGGAAATAGCGTTTGCAGATGTCTACGTATCGTAGCAATAGAGTTCTAATGCTTCTAAAAACGCGATATCGCATCTCACTGCTATGTTTCATGTTAAGATATGATATTCATTATGGAGTGTTATGTATACCCCGTAGTCACATCAAAAGAATGTAAATGCGACACTTCCTTGCTAGGAAATAGCGTTTCCAGATGACTACGTGTCGAAACAATAGAGTTCTAATGATTCTTAAAATGCCATATCGCATCTCACTCCTATGTTTCATGATAAGATATAATATTCATTGCGAAGTGTCATATATACCTCGTATTCACTTCAGACGAATGTAAATGCGACACTTCCATGCTAGGAAATAGCGTTTGCAGATGTCTACGTATCGTAGCAATAGAGTTCTAATGCTTCTTAAAACGCGATATCGCATCTCACTCCTATGTTTCATGATAAGATATAATATTCATTGCGAAGTGTCATGTATACCTCGTATTCACTTCAAAAGAATGTAAATGCGGCACTTCCATGCTAGGAAATAGGGTTTGCAGATGTCTACGTGTCGTAGCAATAGAGTTCTAATGCTTCTTAAAATGAGAAGTCGCATTTCATTTCTATATTTCGTAATAAGGTGTAATTTTCATTGTGGAATGTTATGTTTACCTCGTGTTCACGTCAAAAGAATGTAAATGCGACACTTCCTTGCTAGGAAATGACATTTGCAGATGTCTACGCATCGTAGCAATAGAGTTCTAGTGCTTCTTAAATCGCGATATCGCATCTCACATCTATGTTTCGAGATAAAATATAATATTCATTGCGAAGAGTCATGTATACCTCGTATTAACTTCAAAGGAATGTAAATGCTGCACTTACATGCTAGGAAATACCGTTTGCAGATGTATACGTATCGCAGCAATAGAGTTCTAATGCTTCTTAAAACGAGATGTCGCATTTCATATCTATGTTTCGTGGTAAGATATAATATTCATTGTAGAGTGTTATGTATACCGCGTAATAAATTCAAAAGAATGTAAATGCGACACTTCCATGCTAGGAAATGGCGTTTGCGGATGTCCACGTATCGTAGCAATAGAGTTCTAATGCTTCTTAAAACGAGATGTCACATTTCATTTCTATGTTTCGTGATAAGATATAATATACATGGTAGAGTGTTATGTATACCTCGTATTCACTTCAAATGAATGTAAATGCGCCACTTCCTTTCAAGGAAATAGCGTTCCCAGATGTCTACGTATCGAAGCAATAGAGTTCTAATGTTTCTTAAATCGCGATATCGCATCTCACTTCAATGCTTCGAGATAAGATATAATATTCATTGCGAAGTGTTATGTATACCTCGTATTCACTTCAAAAGAATGTAAATGCGACACTTCCATGCTAGGAAGTAGCGTTTGCAGATGTCTACATATCGTAGCAATAGAGTTCTAATGCTTCCTAAAACGCGATATCGCATCTCACTTCTATGTTTCATGATAAGATATAATATTCATTGCGAAGTGTCATGTATACCTCGTATTCACTTCAAAAGAATGTAAATGCGACACTTACATGCTAGGAAATAGCGTTTGCAGATGTCTACGTATCGCAGCAATAGAATTCTAATGCATTATAAAACGAGATGTCGCATCTCTCTTCTATGTTTCATGATAAGATATAATATTCATTGCGAAGTGTCATGTATATCTCGTATTCACATCAGAAGAATGTAAATGCGACACTTCCATGCTAGGAAATAGCGTTTGCAGATGTCTACGTATCGAAGCAATAGAGTTCTAATGCTTCTTAATACGAGATGTCGCATCTCATTTCTATGTTTCGTAATAAGATATAATATTCATTGCGGAATGTTATGTATACCTCGTTTTCACTTCAAAAGAATGTAAATGCGACACTTCCTTGCTAGGAAATATTGTTTGCAGATGTCTACGTATCGTAGCAATAGAGTTATAATGCTTCTTAAAACGAGAAGTCGTATTTCATTTCTATGTTTCGTAATAAGATATAATATTCATTGCGGAATGTTATGTATACCTCGTATTATCTTCAAAAGAATGTAAATGCGACACTTCCATGCTAGGAAATAGCGTTTGCAGATGCCTAAGTATCGTAGCAATAGTGTTCTAATGCTTCTTAAAACGAGATGTTGCATCTCACTTCTATGTTTCATGTTCAGATATAATATTCATTGCGAAGTGTCATGTATACCTCGTACTCACTTCAAAAGAATGTAAATGCGACCCTTCCATGCTAGGAAATAGCCTTTGCAGATGTCTACGTATCGTAGCAGTAGAGTTCTAATGCTTCCTAAAACGCGATATCGCATCTCTCTTCTATGTTTCATGATAAGGCATAATATTCATTGCGAATTGTCATGTATACCTCGTATTCACTTCAAAAGAATGTAGATGCGACACTTCCATGCTAGGAAATAGCGTTTGCAGATGTCTACGTATCGTAGCAATAGAGTTCTAATGCTTCTAAAAACGCGATATCGCATCTCACTGCTATGTTTCATGTTAAGATATGATATTCATTATGGAGTGTTATGTATACCCCGTAGTCACATCAAAAGAATGTAAATGCGACACTTCCTTGCTAGGAAATAGCGTTTCCAGATGACTACGTGTCGAAACAATAGAGTTCTAATGATTCTTAAAATGCCATATCGCATCTCACTCCTATGTTTCATGATAAGATATAATATTCATTGCGAAGTGTCATATATACCTCGTATTCACTTCAGACGAATGTAAATGCGACACTTCCATGCTAGGAAATAGCGTTTGCAGATGTCTACGTATCGTAGCAATAGAGTTCTAATGCTTCTTAAAACGCGATATCGCATCTCACTCCTATGTTTCATGATAAGATATAATATTCATTGCGAAGTGTCATGTATACCTCGTATTCACTTCAAAAGAATGTAAATGCGACACTTCCATGCTAGGAAATAGCGTTTGCAGATGTCTACGTATCGTAGCAATAGAGTTCTAATGCTTCTTAAAACGCGATATCGCATCTCACATCTATGTTTCGAGATAAGATATCATATTCATTGCGAAGAGTCATGTATACCTCGTATTAACTTCAAAGGAATGTAAATGCGACACTTACATGCTAGGAAATACCGTTTGCAGATGTATACGTATCGCAGCAATAGAGTTCTAATGCTACTTAAAACGAGATGTCGCATTTCATATCTATGTTTCGTGGTAAGATATAATATTCATTGTAGAGTGTTATGTATACCGCGTAATAAATTCAAAAGAATGTAAATGCGACACTTCCATGCTAGGAAATAGCGTTTGCTGATGTCTACGTATCGTAGCAAGAGAGATCTAATGCTTCTTAAAACGCGATATCGTATCTCACACCTATGTTTCATGATAAGATATAATAATCATTGCGATGTGTCATGTATACCTCGTATTCACTTCAAAAGAATGTAAATGCGACACTTACATGCTAGGAAATAGCGTTTGCAGATGTCCACGTATCGTAGCAATAGAGTTCTAATGCTTCTTAATACGAGATGTCGCATCTCATTTCTATGTTTCGTAATAAGATATAATATTCATTGCGGAATGTTATGTATACCTTGCATACACTTCAAATGAATGTAAATGCGACACTTCCTATCTTGGAAATAGCGTTTGCAGATGTCTACGTATTGAAGCAATAGAATTCTAATGCTTCTCAAAACGCGATATCGCATCTGATTTCTATGTTTCATGATAAGATATAATATTCATTGCGAAGTGTCATGTATAGCTCTTATTCACTTCAAAAGAATGTAAATGCGACACTTGCTTGCTAGGAAATACTGTTTGCAGATGTCTACGTATCGTAGCAATAGAGTTCTAATGCTTCTTAAAACGCGATATCGCATCTCACTGCTATGTTTCATGTTAAGATATAATATTCATTATGGAGTGTTATGTATACCCCGTAGTCACTTCAAAAGAATGTAAATGCGACACTTCCTTGCTAGGAAATAGCGTTTCCAGATGACTACGTGTCGAAACAATAGAGTTCTAATGATTCTTAAAATGCCATATCGCATCTCACTCCTACGTTTCATGATAAGATATAATATTCATTGCGAAGTGTCATGTATACCTCGTATTCACTTCAAAAGAATGTAAATGCGACACTTCCTTGCTAGGAAATAGCGTTTGCAGGTGTCTACGTATCGTAGCAATAGAGTCCTAACGCTTCCTAAAACACGATATCGCATCTCATTCCTATGTTTCCTAATAAGACATAATATTCAATGCGAAGTGTCATGTATACCACGCATATACTTCAAATGAATGAAAATGCGACACTTCCATGCTAGGAAATAGGGTTTGCAGATGTCTACGTATCGTAGCAATAGAGTTCTAATGCTTCTTAAAATGAGAAGTCGCATTTCATTTCTATATTTCGTAATATGGTGTAATTTTCATTGTGGAGTGTTATGTTTACCTCGTATTCACGTCAAAAGAATGTAAATGCGACACTTCCTTGCTAGGAAATAACATTTGCAGATGTCTACGCATCGTAGCAATAGAGATCTAGTGCTTCTTAAATCGCGATATCGAATCTCACATGTATGTTTCGAGATAAGATATAATATTCATTGCGAAGAGTCATGTATACCTCGTATAAACTTCAAAGGAATGTAAATGCGACACTTACATGCTAGGAAATACCGTTTGCAGATGTATACGTATCGCAGCAATAGAGTTCTAATGCTTCTTAAAACGAGATGTCGCACTTCATATCTATATTTCGTGGTAAGATATAATATACATGGTAGAGTGTTATGTATACCTCGTATTCACTTTAAATGATTGTAAATGCGCCACTTCCTTTCAAGGAAATAGCGTTCCCAGATGTCTACGTATCGAAGCAATAGAGTTCTAATGTTTCTTAAATAGCGATGTCGCATCCCATTTCTATGTTTCATGATAAGATATAATATTCATTGCGAAGTGTCATGTATATCTCGTATTCACATCAGAAGAATGTAAATGCGACACTTCCATGCTAGGAAATAGCGTTTGCAGATGTCTACGTATCGTAGCAATAGAGTTCTAACGCTTCTTAATACGAGATGTCGCATCTCATTTCTATGTTTCGTGATAAGATATAATATTCATTGCGGAATGTTATGTATACCTCGTATTCACTTCAAAAGAATGTAAATGCGACACTTCCTTGCTAGGAAATATTGTTTGCAGATGTCTACGTATCGTAGCAATAGAGTTCTAATGCTTCTTAAAACGAGAAGTCGTATTTCATTTCTATGCTTCGTAATAAGATATAATATTCATTGCGGAATGTTATGTATACCTCGTATTATCTTCAAAAGAATGTAAATGCGGCACTTCCATGCTTGGAAATAGCCTTTGCAGATGTCTACGCATCACAGCAATAGAGTACTAATGCTTCTTAAAACGAGATGTCGTATTTCATTTCTATGTTTCGTAATAAGATATAATATTCATTGTGTAATGTTATGTATACCTCGTATAGACTTCAATGGAATGTAAGTGCGACATTTCCTTGCTAGGAAATATTGTTTGCAGATGTCTACGTATATTAGCAATAGAGTTCTAATGCTTCTCAAAACGCGATATAGCACCTCATTCCTATGTATCATGATAAGATATAATATTCATTGCGGAGTGTCATGTATATCTCGTATTCACTTCAAAAGAATGTAAATGCGACACTTCCATGCTAGGAAGTAGCGTTTGCAGATGTCTACATATCGTAGCAATAGAGTTCTAATGCTTCCTAAAACGCGATATCGCATCTCACTTCTATGTTTCATGATAAGATATAATATTTATTGCGAAGTGTCATGTATACTTCGTATTCACTACAAAAGAATGTAAATGCGACACTTCCATGCTAGGAAATAGCGTTTGCAGATGTCTACGTATCGTAGCAATAGATTTCAAATGCTTCTTAAAACGCGATATCGCATCTCACTTCTATGTTTCATGATAAGATAAAATATTCATTGCGAAGTGTTATGTACACATCGTATTCACTTCAAAAGAATGTAAATGCGACACATCCATGCTAGGAAATAGCGTTTGCAGATGTCTAGGTATCGTAGCAATAGAGTTCTAATGCTTCTTAGAGCGCGATATCGCATCTCACTCCAATGTTTCATGATAACATATAATATTCATTGCGAAGTGTCATGTATATCTCGTATTCACTTCAAAAGAATGTAAATGCGACACTTCCATGCTAGGGAATAACGTTTCCATATGTCTACGTATCGTAGCAATAGATTTCTAATGCTTCTTAGAACGCGATATCGCATCTCACTTCTATGTTTCATGATAAGATATAATATTCATTGCGAAGTGTCATGTATACCTCGTATTCACTTCAAAAGAATGTAAATGCGACACTTACATGCTAGGAAATAGCATTTGCAGATGTCTACGTATCACAGCAATAGAGTTCTAATGCTTCTTAAAACGAGATGCCGCATCTCATTTCTATGTTTCATGATAAGATATAATATTCAGTGCGAAGTGTTATGTATACTTCGTATTCACTTCAAAAGGATGTAAGTGCGACACTTCCTTGCTAGGAAATTGCGTTTCCAGACGACTACGTATGGACATAATAGAGATCTAATACATCTTAAAACGAGATGTCGCATCGCATTTCTATGTTTCATGACAAGATATAATATTCATTGCGAAGTGTCATGTATACCTCGTATTCACATCAAAAGAATGTAAACGCGACACTTACATGCTAGGAAATAGCGTTTGCAGATGTCTACGTATCGTAGCAAGGGTGATCTAATGCTTCTTAAAACGCGATATCGCATCTCACACCTATGTTTCATGATAAGATATAATAATCATTGCGATGTGTCATGTATACCTCGTATTCACTTCAAAAGGATGTAAGTGCGACACTTCCTTGCTAGGAAATTGCGTTTCCAGACGACTACGTATGGAAATAATAGAGTTCTAATACATCTTAAAACGAGATGTCGCATCGCATTTCTATGTTTCATGATAAGATATAGTATTCATTGCGAAGTGTCATGTATACCTCGTATTCACATCAAAAGAATGTCAATGCGACACTTACATGCTAGGAAATAGCGTTTGCAGATGTCTACGTATCGTAGCAAGAGAGTCCTAAAGCTTCTTAGAAAGCGATATCGCATCTCACTTCCATGTTTCAGGATAAGATATAATATTCATTGCGAAGTGTCATGTATACCTCGTATTCACTTCAAAAGGATGTAAGTGCGACACTTACATGCTAGGAAATAGCGTTTGCAGATGTCTACGTATCCTAGCAATAGAGTTCTAATGCTTCTTAAAACGAGATGTCATATTTCATTTCTATGTTTTGTGATAAGATATAATATACATGGTAGAGTGTTATGTATACCTCCTATTCACTTCAAATGAATGTAAATGCGCCACATCCTTTCAAGGAAATAGCGTTCCCAGATGTCTACGTATCGAAGCAATAGAGTTCTAATGTTTCTTAAATAGCAATATCGCATCCCATTTCTATGTTTCATGATAAGATATAATATTCATTGCGAAGTGTCATGTATATCTCGTATTCACATCAGAAGAATGTAAATGCGACACTTCCATGCTAGGAAATAGCGTTTGCAGATGTCTACGTATCGTAGCAATAGAGTTCTAATGCTTCTTAATACGAGATGTCGCATCTCATTTCTATGTTTCGTAGTAAGATATAATATTCATTGTGTAATGTTATGTATACCTCGTATTCACTTCAATGGAATGTAATTGCGACATTTCCTTGCTAGGAAATATTGTTTGCAGATGTCTACGTATATTAGCAATAGAGTACTAATGCTTCTTAAAACGAGATGTCGTATTTCATTTCTATGTTTCGTAATAAGATATAATATTCATTGTGTAATGTTATGTATACCTCGTATACACTTCAATGGAATGTAAGTGCGACATTTCCTTGCTAGGAAATATTGTTTGCAGATGTCTACATATCGTAGCAAAAGAGTTCTAATGCTTCCTAAAACGCGATATCGCATCTCACTTCTATGTTTCATGATAAGATATAATATTCATTGCGAAGTGTTATGTATACTTCGTATTCACTACAAAAGAATGTAAATGCGACACTTCCATGCTAGGAAATAGCGTTTGCAGATGTCTACGTATCGTAGCAGTAGAGTTTTAATGCTACTTAAAACTAGATGTCGCATTTCATTTCTATGTTTCGTGATAAGATACAATATTCATTGTGGAGTGTTATGTATACCTCGCATTCACTTCAAAAGAATGT
Organism: Xylocopa sonorina; assembly: GCF_050948175.1. Lineage (NCBI taxonomy): Eukaryota > Metazoa > Arthropoda > Insecta > Hymenoptera > Apidae > Xylocopa > Xylocopa sonorina. The sequence continues at coordinate 79,247 of NW_027490350.1, forward strand.
AAATGCGACACTTCCATGCTAGGGAATAGGGTTTGCAGATGTCTACGTATCGTAGCAATAGAGTTCTAATGCTTCTTAGAACGCGATATCGCATCTCACATCTATGTTCCATGATAAGATATAATATTCATTGCGAAGTGTAATGTATACTTCGTATTCACATGACAAGAATGTAAATGCGACGCTTCCATGCTAGGAAATAGCGTTTGCAGATGTCTACGTGTCGTAACAATAGTGTTCTAATGCTTCTTAAAACGAGATGCCGCATCTCATTTCTATGTTTCATGATAAGATATAATATTCAGTGCGAAGTGTTATGTATACTTCGTATTCACTTCAAAAGGATGTAAGTGCGACACTTCCTTGCTAGGAAATTGCGTTTCCAGACGACTACGTATGGAAATAATAGAGTTCTAATACATCTTAGAACGAGATGTCGCATCGCATTTCCATGTTTCATGATAAGATATAATATTCATTGCGAAGTGTCATGTATACCTCGTATTCACATAAAAAGAATGTAAATGCGACACTTACATGCTAGGAAATAGCGTTTGCAGATGTCTACGTATCGCAGCAATAGAATTCTAATGCTTTATAAAACGAGATGTCGCATTTCATTTCTATGTTTCTTGGTAAGATATAATATTCATTGTAGAGTATTATGTATACCTCGTATTCACTTCAAATGAATGTAAATGCGACACTTCCTTGCTAGGAAATAGGGTTTGCAGATGTCTACGTATCGTAGCAATAGAGTTCTAATGCTTCTTAAAACGCGATATCGCATCTCACTCCAATGTTTCATGATAACATATAATATTCATTGCGAAGTGTCATGTATATCTCGTATTCACTTCAAAGGAATGTAAATGCGACACTTCCATGCTAGGAAATAGCGTTTGCAGATGTCTACGTATCGTAGCAGTAGAGTTTTAATGCTACTTAAAACTAGATGTCGCATTTCATTTCTATCTTTCGTGATAAGATACAATATTCATTGTGGAGAGTTATGTATACCTCGCATTCACTTCAAAAGAATGTAAATGCGACACTTCCTTGCTAGGAAATAACATTTGCAGATGTCTACGCATCGTAGCAATAGATTTCTAATGCTTCCGAAAACGCGATATCGCATCTCACTTCTATATTTCATGATAAGATATAGTATCCATTGCGAAGTGTCATGTATATCTCGTATTCACTTCAAAAGAATGTAAATGCGACACTTCCATGCTAGGGAATAGCGTTTCCATATGTCTACGTATCGTAGCAATAGATTTCTAATGCTTCTTAGAACGCGATATCGCATCTCACTTCTATGTTTCATGATAAGATATAATATTCATTGCGAAGTGACATGTATACCTCGTATTCACTTCAAAAGAACGTAAATAAGTCACTTCCATGCTAGGAAATAGAGTTTGCAGATGTCTACGTATCGTAGCAATAGAGTACTAATGCTTCTTAGAACGCGATATCGCATCTCACTTCTATGTTTCATGATAAGATATAATATTCACTGCGAAGTGTCATGTATACCTCGTATTCACTTCAAAAGAATCTAAATGCGACACTTACATGCTAGGAAATAGCATTTGCAGATGTCTACGTATCGCAGCAATAGAGTTCTAATGCTTCTTAGAACGCGATATCGCATCTCACATCTATGTTTCATGATAAGATATAATATTCATTGCGAAGTGTCATGTATACTTCGTATTCACATGACAAGAATGTAAATGCGACGCTTCCATGCTTGGAAATAGCGTTTGCAGATGTCTACGTATCTTAGCAGAAGAGTTTTAATGCTACTTAAAACTAGATGTCGCATTTCATTTCTATGTTTCGTGATAAGATACAATATTCATTGTGGAGTGTTATGTATACCTCGTATTCACTTCAAAAGAATGTAAATGCGACACTTCCTTGTTAGGAAATAACATTTGCAGATGTCTACGCATCGTAGCAATAGATTTCTAATGCTTCCTAAAACGCGATATCGCATCTCACTTCTATATTTCATGATAAGATATAGTATCCATTGCGATGTGTCATGTATATCTCGTATTCACTTCAAAAGAATGTAAATGCGACACTTCCATGCTAGGGAATAGCGTTTCCATATGTCTACGAATCGTAGCAATAGATTTCTAATGCTTCTTAGAACGCGATATCGCATCTCACTTCTATGTTTCATGATAAGATATAATATTCATTGCGAAGTGACATGTATACCTCGTATTCACTTCAAAAGAACGTAAATAAGTCACTTCCATGCTAGGAAATAGCGTTTGCAGATGTCTACGTATCGTAGCAGTAGAGTTTTAATGCTACTTAAAACTAGATGTCGCATTTCATTTCTATGTTTCGTGATAAGATACAATATTCATTGTGGAGTGTTATGTATACCTCGTATTCACTTCAAAAGAATGTAAATGCGACACTTCCTTGCTAGGAAATAACATTTGCAGATGTCTACGCATCGTAGCAATAGATTTCTAATGCTTCCTAAAACGCGATATCGCATCTCACTTCTATATTTCATGATAAGATATAGTATCCATTGCGAAGTGTCATGTATATCTCGTATTCACTTCAAAAGAATGTAAATGCGACACTTCCATGCTAGGGAATAGCGTTTCCATATGCCTACGTATCGTAGCAATAGATTTCAAATGCTTCTTAGAACGCGATATCGCATCTCACTTCTATGTTTCATGATAAGATATAATATTCATTGCGAAGTGTCATGTATACCTCGTATTCAATTCAAAAGAACGTAAATAAGTCACTTCCATGCTAGGAAATAGCGTTTGCAGATGTCTACGTATCGTAGCAATAGAGTTCTAATGCTTCTTAGAACGCGATATCGCATCTCACTTCTATGTTTCATGATAAGATATAATATTCATTGCGAAGTGTCATGTATACCTCGTATTCACTTCAAAAGAATGTAAATGCGACACATACATGCTAGGAAATAGCATTTGCAGATGTCTACGTATCGCAGCAATAGAGTTCTAATGCTTGTTAGAACGCGATATCGCATCTCACATCTATGTTTCATGATAAGATATAATATTCATTGCGAAGTGACATGTATACTTCGTATTCACATGACACGAACGTAAATGCGACGCTTCCATGCTGGGAAATAGCGTTTGCAGATGTCTACGTGTCGTAACAATAGTGTTCTAATGCTTCTTAAAACGAGATGCCGCATCTCATTTCTATGTTCCATGATAAGATATAGTATTCAGTGCGAAGTGTTATGTATACTTCGTATTCACTTCAAAAGGATGTAATTGCGACACTTCCTTGCTAGGAAATTGCGTTTCCAGACGACTACGTATGGAAATAATAGAGTTCTAATACATCTTAAAACGAGATGTCGCATCGCATTTCTATGTTTCATGATAAGATATAATAATCATTGCGATGTGTCATGTATACCTTGCATTCACTTCAAAAGAATGTAAATGCGACACTTACATGCTAGGAAATAGCGTTTGCAGATGTCTACGTATCGCAGCAATAGAATTCTAATGCTTTATAAAACGAGATGTCGCATTTCATTTCTATGTTTCTTGGTAAGGTATAATATTCATTGTAGAGTATTATGTATACCTCGTATTCACTTCAAATGAATGTAAATGCGACACTTCCTTGCTAGGAAATAGGGTTTGCAGATGTCTACGTATCGTAGCAAGTGAGTTCTAAAGCTTCTTAGAACGCGATATCGCACCTCACTTCCATGTTTCATGATAAGATATAATATTCATTGCGAATTGTCATGTATACCTCGTATTCACTTCAAAAGAATGTAAATGCGACACCTCCATGCTAGGAAGTAGCGTTTGCAGATGTCTACGTATCGTAGCAATAGAGTTCTAATGCTTCTTAAGACGCGATATCGCATCTCACTTCCATGTTTCATGATAAGATATAATATTCTTTGCGAAGTGTCATGTATACCTCGTATTCACTTCAAAAGAATGTAAATGCGACACTTACATGCTAGGAAATAGCGTTTGCAGGTGTCTACGTATCCTAGCAATAGAGTTCTAATGCTTCTTAAAACGAGATGTCGCATCTCATTTCTATGTTTCATGTTCAGATATAATATTCATTGCGAAGTGTCATGTATACCTCGTATTCACCTCAAAAGGATGTGAATGCGACACTTCCTTGCTAGGAAATAGCGTTACCAGATGACTACGTGTCGAAACAATAGAGTTCTAATGATTCTTAAAATGCCATATCGCATCTCACTTCTATGTTTCATGATAAGATATAATATTCACTGCGAAGTGTCATGTATACCTCGTATTCACTTCAAAAGAATGTAAATGCGACACTTCCATGCTGGGAAGTGGCGTTTGCAGATGTCTACGTATCGTAGCAATAGGGTTCTAATGCTTCTTAAAATGCGATATAGCACCACATACCTATGTTTCATGATAAGATATAATATTCATTGCGAAGTGTCATGTATACCTCGTACTCACTTCAAAAGAATGTAAATGCGACACTCGCATGCTAGGAAATATTGTTTGCAGATGTCTACGTATCACAGCAATAGAGTACTAATGCTTCTTAAAACGAGATGTCGCATTTCATATCTATGTTTCGTGGTAAGATATAATATTCATTGTAGAGTGTTATGTATACCGCGTAATAAATTCAAAAGAATGTAAATGTGACACTTCCATGCTAGGAAATAGCGTTTGCGGATGTCCACGTATCGTAGCAATAGAGTTCTAATGCTTCTTAAAACGAGATGTCACATTTCATTTCTATGTTTCGTGATAAGATATAATATACATGGTAGAGTGTTATGTATACCTCGTATTCACTTCAAATGAATGTAAATGCGCCACTTCCTTTCAAGGAAATAGCGTTCCCAGATGTCTACGTATCGAAGCAATAGAGTTCTAATGTTTCTTAAATAGCGATATCGCATCCCATTTCTATGTTTCATGATAAGATATAATATTCATTGCGAAGTGTCATGTATATCTCGTATTCACATCAGAAGAATGTAAATGCGACACTTCCATGCTAGGAAATAGCGTTTGCAGATGTCTAGGTATCGTAGCAATAGAGTTCTAATGCTTCCTAATACGAGATGTCGCATCTCATTTCTATGTTTCGTGATAAGATATAATGTTCATTGCGGAATGTTATGTATACCTCGTATTCGCTTCAAAAGAATGTAAATGCGACACTTCCTTGCTAGGAAATATTGTTTGCAGATGTCTACGTATCGCAGCAATAGAGTTCTAATGCTTCTTAAAATGAGAAGTCGTATTTCATTTCTATGTTTCGTAATAAGATATAATATTCATTGCGGAATGTTATGTATACCTCGTATTATCTTCAAAAGAATGTAAATGCGACACTTCCATGCTAGGAAATAGCGTTTGCAGATGTCTACGTATCGCAGCAATAGAGTTCTAATGCTTCTTAAAACGCGATATCGCATCTCACTCCTATGTTTCATGATAAGATATAATATTCATTGCGAAGTGTCATGTATACCTCGTATTCACTTCAAAAGAATGTAAATGCGGCACTTCCATGCTAGGAAATAGGGTTTGCAGATGTCTACGTGTCGTAGCAATAGAGTTCTAATGCTTCTTAAAACGAGATGTTGCATCTCACTTCTATGTTTCATGTTCAGATATAATATTCATTGCGAAGTGTCATGTATACCTCGTACTCACTTCAAAAGAATGTAAATGCGACCCTTCCATGCTAGGAAATAGCCTTTGCAGATGTCTACGTATCGTAGCAGTAGAGTTCTAATGCTTCCTAAAACGCGATATCGCATCTCTCTTCTATGTTTCATGATAAGGTATAATATTCATTGCGAATTGTCATGTATACCTCGTATTGACTTCAAAAGAATGTAGATGCGACACTTCCATGCTAAGAAATAGCGTTTGCAGATGTCTACGTATCGTAGCAATAGAGTTCTAATGCTTCTTAAAACGCGATATCGCATCTCACTGCTATGTTTCATGTTAAGATATAATATTCATTATGGAGTGTTATGTATACCCCGTAGTCACTTCAAAAGAATGTAAATGCGACACTTCCTTGCTAGGAAATAGAGTTTCCAGATGACTACGTGTCGAAACAATAGAGTTCTAATGATTCTTAAAATGCCATATCGCATCTCACTCCTATGTTTCATGATAAGATATAATATTCATTGCGAAGTGTCATATATACCTCGTATTCACTTCAAAAGAATGTAAATGCGACACTTCCATGCTAGGAAATAGCGTTTGCAGATGTCTACGTATCGTAGCAATAGAGTTCTAATGCTTCTTAAAACGCGATATCGCATCTCACATCTATGTTTCGAGTTAAGATATAATATTCATTGCGAAGAGTCATGTATATCTCGTATTAACTTCAAAGGAATGTAAATGCGACACTTACATGCTAGGAAATACAGTTTGCAGATGTATACGTATCGCAGCAATAGAGTTCTAATGCTTCTTAAAACGAGATGTCGCATTTCATATCTATGTTTCGTGGTAAGATATAATATTCATTGTAGAGTGTTATGTATTCCGCGTAATAAATTCAAAAGAATGTAAATGGGACACTTCCATGCTAGGAAATAGCGTTTGCAGATGTCTACGTATCGTAGCAAGAGAGATCTAATGCTTCTTAAAACGCGATATCGTATCTCACACCTATGTTTCATGATAAGATATAATAATCATTGCGATGTGTCATGTATACCTCGTATTCACTTCAAAAGAATGTAAATGCGACACTTACATGCTAGGAAATACCGTTTGCAGATGTCTACGTATCGTAGCAATAGAGTTCTAATGCTTCTTAAAACGCGATATCGCATCTCACTTCTATGTTTCATGTTAAGATATAATATTCATTATGAAGTGTTATGTATACCCCGTAGTCACTTCAAAAGAATGTAAATGCGACACTTCCTTGCTAGGAAATAGCGTTTCCAGATGACTACGTGTCGAAACAATAGAGTTCTAATGATTCTTAAAATGCCATATCGCATCTCACTCCTATGTATCATGATAAGATATAATTTACATTGCGAAGTGTCATGTATACCTCGTATTCACTTCAAAAGAATGTAAATGCGCCACTTCCTTTCAAGGAAATAGCGTTCCCAGATGTCTACGTATCGAAGTAATAGAGTTCTAATGTTTCTTAAATAGTGATATCGCATCCCATTTCTATGTTTCATGATAAGATATAATATTCATTGCGAAGTGTCATGTATATCTCGTATTCACATCAGAAGAATGTAAAAGCGACACTTCCATGCTAGGAAATAGCGTTTGCAGATGTCTAGGTATCGTAGCAATAGAGTTCTAATGCTTCCTAATACGAGATGTCGCATCTCATTTCTATGTTTCGTGATAAGATATAATGTTCATTGCGGAATGTTATGTATGCCTCGTATTCGCTTCAAAAGAATGTAAATGCGACACTTCCATGCTAGGAAATAGCGTTTGCAGATACCTACGTATCGTAGCAATAGAGTTCTAATGCTTCTTAAAACGAGATGTTGCATCTCACTTCTATGTTTCATGTTCAGATATAATATTCATTGCGAAGTGTCATGTATACCTCGTACTCACTTCAAAAGAATGTAAATGCGACCCTTCCATGCTAGGAAATAGCCTTTGCAGATGTCTACGTATCGTAGCAGTAGAGTTCTAATGCTTCCTAAAACGCGATATCGCATCTCTCTTCTATGTTTCATGATAAGGTATAATATTCATTGCGAATTGTCATGTATACCTCGTATTGACTTCAAAAGAATGTAGATGCGACACTTCCATGCTAGGAAATAGCGTTTGCAGATGTCTACGTATCGTAGCAATAGAGTTCTAATGCTTCTTAAAACGCGATATCGCATCTCACTGCTATGTTTCATGTTAAGATATAATATTCATTATGGAGTGTTATGTATACCCCGTAGTCACTTCAAAAGAATGTAAATGCGACACTTCCTTGCTAGGAAATAGAGTTTCCAGATGACTACGTGTCGAAACAATAGAGTTCTAATGATTCTTAAAATGCCATATCGCATCTCACTCATATGTTTCATGATAAGATATAATATTCATTGCGTAGTGTCATATATACCTCGTATTCACTTCAAAAGAATGTAAATGCGCCACTTCCTTTCAAGGAAATAGCGTTCCCAGATGTCTACGTATCGAAGCAATAGAGTTCTTATGTTTCTTAAATAGCGATATCGCATCCCATTTCTATGTTTCATGATAAGATATAATATTCATTGCGAAGTGTCATGTATATCTCGTATTCACATCAGAAGAATGTAAATGCGACACTTCCATGCTAGGAAATAGCGTTTGCAGATGTCTAGGTATCGTAGCAATAGAGTTCTAATGCTTCCTAATACGAGATGTCGCATCTCATTTCTATGTTTCGTGATAAGATATAATGTTCATTGCGGAATGTTATGTATACCTCGTATTCGCTTCAAAAGAATGTAAATGCGACACTTCCTTGCTAGGAAATAGAGTTTCCAGATGACTACGTGTCGAAACAATAGAGTTCTAATGATTCTTAAAATGCCATATCGCATCTCACTCCTATGTTTCATGATAAGATATAATATTCATTGCGAAGTGTCATATATACCTCGTATTCACTTCAAAAGAATGTAAATGCGACACTTCCATGCTAGGAAATAGCGTTTGCAGATGTCTACGTATCGTAGCAATAGAGTTCTAATGCTTCTTAAAACGCGATATCGCATCTCACATCTATGTTTCGAGATAAGATGTAATATTCATTGCGAAGAGTCATGTATACCTCGTATTATCTTCAAAGGAATGTAAATGCGACACTTACATGCTAGGAAATACCGTTTGCAGATGTATACGTATCGCAGCAATAGAGTTCTAATGCTTCTTAAAACGAGATGTCGCATTTCATATCTATGTTTCGTGGTAAGATATAATATTCATTGTAGAGTGTTATGTATACCGCGTAATAAATTCAAAAGAATGTAAATGCGACACTTCCATGCTAGGAAATAGCGTTTGCAGATGTCTACGTATCGTAGCCATAGAGATCTAATGCTTCTTAAAACGCGATATCGTATCTCACACCTATGTCTCATGATAAGATATAATAATCATTGCGATGTGTCATGTATACCTCGTATTCACTTCAAAAGAATGTAAATGCGACACTTACATGCTAGGAAATACCGTTTGCAGATGTATACGTATCGCAGCAATAGAGTTCTAATGCTTCTTAAAACGAGATGTCGCATTTCATATCTATGTTTCGTGGTAAGATATAATAATCATTGCGATGTGTCATGTATACCTCGTATTCACTTCAAAAGAACGTAAATGCGACACTTACATGCTAGGAAATAGCGTTTCCAGATGTCCACGTATTGTAGCAATAGAGTTCTAATGCTTCTTAAAACGAGATGTCACATTTCATTTCTGTTTCGTGATAAGATATAATATACATGGTAGAGTGTTATGTATACCTCGTATTCACTTCAAATGAATGTAAATGCGCCACTTCCTTTCAAGGAAATAGCGTTCCCAGATGTCTACGTATCGAAGCAATAGAGTTCTAATGTTTCTTAAATAGCGATGTCGCATCCCATTTCTATGTTTCATTATGAGATATAATATTCATTGCGAAGTGTCATGTATATCTCTTATTCACATCAGAAGAATGTAAATGCGACACTTCCATGCTAGGAAATAGCGTTTGCAGATGCCTACGTATCGTAGCAATAGAGTTCTAATGCTTCTTAATACGAGATGTCGCATCTCATTTCTATGTTTCGTAATAAGATATAATATTCATTGCTGAATGTTATGTATACCTCGTATTCACTTCAAAAGAATGTAAATGCGACACTTCCTTGCTAGGAAATATTGTTTGCAGATGTCTACGTATCGTAGCAATAGAGTTCTAATGCTTCTTAAAACGCGATATCGCATCTCACTGCTATGTTTCATGTTAAGATATAATATTCATTATGGAGTGTTATGTATACCCCGTAGTCACTTCAAAAGAGTGTAAATGCGACACTTCCTTGCTAGGAAATAGCGTTTCCAGATGACTACGTGTCGAAACAATAGAGTTCTAATGATTCTTAAAATGCCATATCGCATCTCACTCCTACGTTTCATGATAAGATATAATATTCATTGCGAAGTGTCATGTGTACCTCGTATTCACTTCAAAAGAATGTAAATGCGACACTTCCATGCTAGGAAATAGCGTTTGCAGATGTCTACGTGTCGTAACAATAGTGTTCTAATGCTTCTTAAAACGAGATGCCGCATCTCATTTCTATGTTTCATGATAAGATATAACATTCAGTGCGAAGTGTTATGTATACTTCGTATTCACTACAAAAGGTTGTAAGTGCGACACTTCCTTGCTAGGAAATTGCGTTTCCAGACGACTACGTATGGAAATAATAGAGTTCTAATACATCTTAAAACGAGATGTCGCATCGCATTTCTATGTTTCATGATAAGATATAATATTCATTGCGAAGTGTCATGTATACCTCGTATTCACATCAAAAGAATGTAAATGCGACACTTACATGCTAGGAAATAGCGTTTGCAGATGTCTACGTATCGTAGCAATAGATTTCTAATGCTTCTTAGAACGCAATATCGCATCTCACTTCTATGTTTCATGATAAGATATAATATTCAGTGCGAAGTGTTATGTATACTTCGTATTCACTTCAAAAGGATGTAAGTGCGACACTTCCTTGCTAGGAAATAGCATTTGCAGATGTCTACGTATCGCAGCAATAGAGTTCTAATGCTTCTTAGAACGCGATATCGTATCTCACACCTATGTTTCATGATAAGATATAATAATCATTGCGATGTGTCATGTATACCTCGTATTCACTTCAAAAGAATGTAAATGCGACACTTACATGCTAGGAAATAGCGTTTGCAGATGTCTACGTATCGCAGCAATAGAATTCTAATGCATTATAAAACGAGATGTCGCATTTCATTTCTATGTTTCTTGGTAAGATATAATATTCATTGTAGAGTATTATGTATACCTCGTATTCACTTCAAATGAATGTAAATGCGACACTTCCTTGCTAGGAAATAGCCTTTGCAGATGTCTACGTATCGCAGCAGTAGAGTTCTAATGCTTCCTAAAACGCGATATCGCATCTCTCTTCTATGTTTCATGATAAGGTATAATATTCATTGCGAATTGTCATGTATACCTCGTATTCACTTCAAAAGAATGTAAATGCGACACTTCCTTGCTAGGAAATAGCGTTTGCAGGTGTCTACGTATCGTAGCAATAGAGTCCTAACGCTTCCTAAAACGCGATATCGCATCTCATTCCTATGTTTCCTAATAAGACATAATATTCAATGCGAAGTGTCATGTATACCACGCATATACTTCAAATGAATGAAAATGCGACACTTCCATGCTAGGAAATAGGGTTTGCAGATGTCTACGTATCGTAGCAATAGAGTTCTAATGCTTCTTAAAATGAGAAGTCGCATTTCATTTCTATATTTCGTAATATGGTATAATTTTCATTGTGGAATGTTATGTTTACCTCGTATTCACGTCAAAAGAATGTAAATGCGACACTTCCTTGCTAGGAAGTAACATTTGCAGATGTCTACGCATCGTAGCAATAGAGTTCTAGTGCTTCTTAAATCGCGATATCGCATCTCACATCTATGTTTCGAGATAAGATATAATATTCATTGCGAAGAGTCATGTATACCTCGTATTAACTTCAAAGGAATGTAAATGCGACACTTACATGCTAGGAAATACCGTTTGCAGATGTATACGTATTGCAGCAATAGAGTTCTAATGCTTCTTAAAACGAGATGTCGCATTTCATATCTATATTTCGTGGTAATATATAATATTCATTGTAGAGTGTTATGTATACCGCGTATTCACTTCAAATGAATGTAAATGCGCCACTTCCTCTCAAGGAAATAGCGTTCCCAGATGTATACGTATCGAAGCAATAGAGTTCTAATGTTTCTTAAATAGCGATATCGCATCCCATTTCTATGTTTCATGATAAGATATAATATGCATTGCGAAGTGTCGTGTATATCTCGTATTCACATCAGAAGAATGTAAATGCGACACTTCCATGCTAGGAAATTGCGTTTGCAGATGTCTACGTATCGTAGCAATAGAGTTCTAATGCTTCCTAAAACGCGATATCGCATCTCATATCTATGTTTCGTGATAAGATATAATATTCATTGCGGAATGTTATGTATACCTCGTATTATCTTCAAAAGAATGTAGATGCGACACTTCCAAGCTAGGAAATAGCGTTTGCAGAAGTCTACGTATCGTAGCAATAGAGTTCTAATGCTTCTTAAAACGCGATATCGCATCTCACTGCTATGTTTCATGTTAAGATATAATATTCATTATGGAGTGTTATGTATACCCCGTAGTCACTTCAAAAGAATGCAAATGCGACACTTCCTTGCTAGGAAATAGCGTTTCCAGATGACTGCGTGTCGGAGCAATAGAGTTCTAATGATTCTTAAAATGCCATATCGCATCTCACACCTATGTTTCATGATAAGATATAATATTCATTGCGAAGTGTCATGTATACCTCGTATTCACTTCAAAAGAACGTAAATAAGTCACTTCCATGCTAGGAAATAGCGTTTGCAGATGTCTACGTATCGTAGCAATAGAGTTCTAATGCTTCTTAGAACGCGATATCGCATCTCACTTCTATGTTTCATGGTAAGATATAATATTCATTGCGAAGTGTTATGTATACCTCGTATTCACTTCAAAAGAATGTAAATGCGACACTTACATGCTAGGAAATAGCATTTGCAGATGTCTACGTATCGCAGCAATAGAGTTCTAATGCTTCTTAAAACGAGATGCCGCATCTCATTTCTATGTTTCATGATAAGATATAATATTCAGTGCGAAGTGTTATGTATACTTCGTATTCACTTCAAAAGGATGTAAGTGCGACACTTCCTTGCTAGGAAATTGCGTTTCCAGACGACTACGTATGGAAATAATAGAGTTCTAATACATCTTAAAACGAGATGTCGCATCGCATTTCTATGTTTCATGATAAGATATAATATTCATTGCGAAGTGTCATGTATACCTCGTATTCACTTCAAAAGGATGTAAATGCGACACTTGCATGCTAGGAAATAGCGTTTGCAGATATCTACATATCGTAGCAACAGAGTTCTAATGCTTCTTAAAACGCGATATCGCATCTCACTTCTATGTTTCATGATAAGATAAAATATTCATTACGAAGTGTTATGTACACATCGTATTCACTTCAAAAGAATGTAAATGCGACACATCCATGCTAGGAAATAGCGTTTGCAGATGTCTAGGTATCGTAGCAATAGAGTTCTAATGCTTCTTAAAACGCGATATCGCATCTCACTTCTGTATTTCATGATAAGATATAATATTCATTGCGAAGTGTCATGTATACCTCGTATTCACTTCAAAAGAATGTAAATGCGACACTTACATGCTAGGAAATAGCATTTGCAGATGTCTACGTATCGCAGCAATGGAGTTCTAATGCTTCTTAGAACGCGATATCGAATCTCACATCTATGTTTCATGATAAGATATAATATTCATTGCGAAGTGTCATGTATACTTCGTATTCACATGACAGGAATGTAAATGCGACGCTTCCATGCTAGGAAATAGCGTTTGCAGATGTCTACGTGTCGTAACAATAGTGTTCTAATGCTTCTTAAAACGAGATGCCGCATCTCATTTCTATGTTTCATGATAAGATATAATATTCAGTGCGAAGTGTTATGTATACTTCGTATTCACTTCAAAAGGATGTAAGTGCGACACTTCCTTGCTAGGAAATTGCGTTTCCAGACGACTACGTATGGAAATAATAGAGTTCTAATACATCTTAAAACGAGATGTCGCATCGCATTTCTATGTTTCATGATAAGATATAATATTCATTGCGAAGTGTCATGTATACCTCGTATTCACATCAAAAGAATGTCAATGCGACACTTACATGCTAGGAAATATCGTTTGCAGATGTCTACGTATCGTAGCAAGGGAGATCTAGTGCTTCTTAAAACGCGATATCGCATCTAACACCTATGTTTCATGATAAGATATAATAATCATTGCGATGTGTCATGTATACCTCGTATTCACTTCAAAAGAATGTAAATGCGACACTTACATGCTAGGAAATAGCGTTTGCAGATGTCTACGTATCGCAGCAATAGAATTCTAATGCTTTATAAAACTAGATGTCGCATTTCATTTCTATGTTTCGTGATAAGATACAATATTCATTGTGGAGTGTTATGTATACCTCGCATTCACTTCAAAAGAATGTAAATGCGACACTTCCATGCTAGGAAATATCGTTTGCAGATGTCTACGTATCGTAGCAATAGATTTCTAATGCTTCTTAAAACGCGATATCGCATCTCACTTCTATGTTTCATGATAAGATAAGATATTCATTCCGAAGTGTTATGTACACTTCGTATTCACTTCAAAAGAATGTAAATGCGACACATCCATGCTAGGAAATAGCGTTTGCAGATGTCTAGGTATCGTAGCAATAGAGTTGTAATGCTTCTTAAAACGCGATATCGCATCTCACTCCAATGTTTCATGATAACATATAATATTCATTGCGAAGTGTCATGTATATCTCGTATTCACTTCAAAAGAATGTAAATGCGACACTTCCATGCTAGGGAATAACGTTTCCATATGTCTACGTATCGTAGCAATAGATTTCTAAAGCTTCTTAGAACGCGATATCGCATCTCACTTCTATGTTTCATGATAAGATATAATATTCATTGCGAAGTGTCATGTATACCTCGTATTCACTTCAAAAGAACGTAAATAAGTCACTTCCATGCTAGGAAATAGCGTTTGCAGATGTCTACGTATCGTAGCAATATAGTTCTAATGCTTCTTAGAACGCGATATCGCATCTCACTTCTATGTTTCATGGCAAGATATAATATTCATTGCGAAGTGTCATGTATACCTCGTATTCACTTCAAAAGAATGTAAATGCGACACTTACATGCTAGGAAATAGCATTTGCAGATGTCTACGTATCGCAGCAATAGAGTTCTAATGCTTCTTAAAACGAGATGCCGCATCTCATTTCTATGTTTCATGATAAGATATAATATTCAGTGCGAAGTGTTATGTATACTTCGTATTCACTTCAAAAGGATGTAAGTGCGACACTTCCTTCCTAGGAAATTGCGTTTCCAGACGACTACGTATGGAAATAATAGAGTTCTAATACATCTTAAAACGAGATGTCGCAACGCATTTCTATGTTTCATGATAAGATATAATATTCATTGCGAAGTGTCATGTATACCTCGTATTCACATTAAAAGAATGTCAATGCGACACTTACATGCTAGGAAATAGCGTTTGCAGATGTCTACGTATCGTAGCAAGGGAGATCTAATGCTTCTTAAATCGCGATATCGCATCTCACACCTATGTTTCATGATAAGATATAATAATCATTGCACTGTGTCATGTATACCTCGTATTCACTTCAAAAGAATGTAAATGCGACACCTCCATGCTAGGAAGTAGCGTTTGCAGATGTCTACGTATCGCAGCAATAGAGTTCTAATGCTTCCTAAGACGCGATATCGCATCCCTCTTCTATGTTTCATGATAAGGTATAATATTCATTGCGAAGTGTCATGTATACCTCGATTTCACTTCACAAGAATGTAAATGCGACACTTCCTTGCTAGGAAATATTGTTTGCAGATGTCTACGTATCACAGAAATAGAGTACTAATGCTTCTTAAAACGAGATGTCGTATTTCATTTCTATGTTTCGTAACAAGATATAATATTCAATGTGTAATGTTATGTATACCTCGTATTCACTTCAGTGGAATGTAAGTGCGAAATTTCCTTGCTAGGAAATAGAGTTTGCAGATGTCTACGTATATAGGCAATAGAGTTCTAATGCATCTCAAAACGCGATATAGCACCACATTCCTATGTTTCATGATAAGATATAATATTCATTGCGAAGTGTCATGTATATCTCGTATTCACATGAAAGAATGTAAATGCGACACTTCCATGCTAGGAAATGGCGTTTGCAGATGTCTACGTATCGCAGCAATAGAGTTCTAATGCTTCTTAAAACGCGATATCGGATCTCACTGCTATGTTTCATGATAAGATATAATATTCATTATGGAGTGATATGTATACCTCGTACTCACTTCAAAAGAATGGAAATGCGACCCTTCCATGCTAGTGAATAGCCTTTGCAAATGTCTACGTATCGTAGCAATAGAGTTCCAATGCTTCTTAAAACGCGATATCGCAACTCACTGCTATGTTTCATGAGAAGATATAATATTCATTGCGATGTGTCATGTATACCTCGTATTCACTTCAAAAGAATGTAAATATGACACTTCCATGCTAGGAAATAGCGTTTGCAGATGTCTACGTATCGTAGCAATAGAGTTCTAATGCTTCTTGAAACGAGATGCCTCATTTCATTTCTATGTTCCGTGATAAGATATAATATTCATTGTGAAGTGTCATGTATACCTCGTATTCACTTCAAATGAATGTAAATGCGACACTTCCATGCTAGGAAGTAGCGTTTGCAGATGTCCACGTATCGTAGCAATAGGGTTCTAATGCTTCTTAAAACGCGATATCGCATCTCACTCCAATGTTTCATGATAACATATAATATTCATTGCGAAGTGTCATGTATATCTCGTATTCACTTCAAAAGAATGTAAATGCGACACTTCCATGCTAGGAAATAGCGTTTGCAGATGTCTACGTATCCTAGCAGTAGAGTTTTAATGCTACTTAAAACTAGATGTCGCATTTCATTTCTACGTTTCGTGATAAGATACAATATTCATTGTGGAGTGTTATGTATACCTCGCATTCACTTCAAAAGAATGTAAATGCGACACTTCCATGCTAGGGAATAGCGTTTCCATATGTCTACGTATCGTAGCAATAAATTTCTAATGCTTCTTAGAACGCGATATCGCATCTCACTTCTATGTTTCATGATAAGATATAATAGTCATTGCGAAGTGTCATGATTACCTCGTATTCACTTCAAAAGAATGTAAATGCGACACTTACATGCTAGGAAATAGCATTTGCAGATGTCTACGTATCGTAGCAATAGAGTTCTAATGCTTCTTAATACGAGATGTCGCATCTCATTTCTATGTTTCGTAATAAGATATAATACTCATTGTGTAATGTTATGTATACCTCGTATTCACTTCAATGGAATGTAATTGCGACATTTCCTTGCTAGGAAATATTGTTTGCAGATGTCTACGTATATTAGCAATAGAGTACTAATGCTTCTTAAAACGAGATGTCGTATTTCATTTCTATGTTTCGTAATAAGATATAATATTCATTGTGTAATGTTATGTATACCTCGTATACACTTCAATGGAATGTAAGTGCGACATTTCCTTGCTAGGAAATATTGTTTGCAGATGTCTACGTATATTAGCAATAGAGTTCTAATGCTTCTCAAAGCTCGATATAGCACCTCATTCCTATGTATCATGATAAGATATAATATTCATTGCGAAGTGTCATGTATATCTCGTATTCACTTCAAAAGAATGTAAATGCGACACTTCCATGCTAGGAAGTAGCGTTTGCAGATGTCTACATATCGTAGCAAAAGTGTTCTAATGCTTCCTAAAACGCGATATCGCATCTCACTTCTATGTTTCATGATAAGATATAATATTCATTGCGAAGTGTCATGTATACTTCGTATTCACTACAAAAGAATGTAAATGCGACACTTCCATGCTAGGAAATATCGTTTGCAGATGTCTACGTATCGTAGCAATAGAGTTCTAATGCTTCTTAAAACGCGATATCGCATCTCACATCTATGTTTCATGATAAGATATAATATTCATTGCGAAGTGTAATGTATACTTCGTATTCACATGAGAAGAATGTAAATGCGACGCTTCCATGCTAGGAAATAGCGTTTGCAGATGTCTACGTGTCGTAACAATAGTGTTCTAATGCTTCTTAAAACGAGATGCCGCATCTCATTTCTATGTTTCATGATAAGATATAATATTCAGTGCGAAGTGTTATGTATACTTCGCATTCACTTCAAAAGGATGTAAGTGCGACACTTCCTTGCTAGGAAATTGCGTTTCCAGACGACTACGTATGGAAATAATAGAGTTCTAATACATCTTAAAACGAGATGTCGCATCGCATTTCCATGTTTCATGATAAGATATAATATTCATTGCGAAGTGTCATGTATACCTCGTATTCACATCAAAAGAATGTAAATGCGACACTTACATGCTAGGAAATAGCGTTTGCAGATGTCTACGTATCGTAGCAAGGGAGATCTAATGCTTCTTAAAACGCGATATCGCATCTCACACCTATTTTTCATGATAAGATATAATAATCATTGCGATGTGTAATGTATACCTCGTATTCACTTCAAAAGAATGTAAATGCGACACTTACATGCTAGGAAATAGTGTTTGCAGATGTCTACGTATCGCAGCAATAGAATTCTAATGCTTTATAAAACGAGATGTCGCATTTCATTTCTATGTTTCTTGGTAAGATATAATATTCATTGTAGAGTATTATGTATACCCCGTATTCACTTCAAATGAATGTAAATGCGACACTTCCTTGCTAGGAAATAGGGTTTGCAGATGTCTACGTATCGTAGCAATAGAGTTCTAATGCTTCTTAAAACGCGATATCGCATCTCACTCCAATGTTTCATGATAACATATAATATTCATTGCGAAGTGTCATGTATATCTCGTATTCACTTCAAAAGAATGTAAGTGCGACACTTCCATGCTAGGAAATAGCGTTTGCAGATGTCTACGTATCGTAGCAGTAGAGTTTTAATGCTACTTAAAACTAGATGTCGCATTTCATTTCTATCTTTCGTGATAAGATACAATATTCATTGTGGAGAGTTATGTATACCTCGCATTCACTTCAAAAGTATGTAAATGCGACACTTCCTTGCTAGGAAATAACATTTGCAGATGTCTACGCATCGTAGCAATAGATTTCTAGTGCTTCCTAAAACGCGATATCGCATCTCACTTCTATATTTCATGATAAGATATAGTATCCATTGCGAAGTGTCATGTATATCTCGTATTCACTTCAAAAGAATGTAAATGCGACACTTCCATGCTAGGGAATAGCGTTTCCATATGTCTACGTATCGTAGCAATAGATTTCTAATGCTTCTTAGAACGCCATATCGCATCTCACTTCTATGTTTCATGATAAGATATAATATTCATTGCGAAGTGACATGTATACCTCGTATTCACTTCAAAAGAACGTAAATAAGTCACTTCCATGCTAGGGAATAGAGTTTGCAGATGTCTACGTATCGTAGCAATAGAGTACTAATGCTTCTTAGAACGCGTTATCGCATCTCACTTCTATGTTTCATGATAAGATATAATATTCATTGCGAAGTGTCATGTATACCTCGTATTCACTTCAAAAGAATGTAAATGCGACACTTACATGCTAGGAAATAGCATTTGCAGATGTCTACGTATCGCAGCAATAGAGTTCTAATGCTTCTTAGAACGCGATATCGCATCTCACATCTATGTTTCATGATAAGATATAATATTCATTGCGAAGTGTCATGTATACTTCGTATTCACATGACAAGAATGTAAATGCGACGCTTCCATGCTAGGAAAGAGCGTTTGCAGATGTCTACGTATCGTAGCAGTAGAGTTTTAATGCTACTTAGAACTAGATGTCGCATTTCATTTCTATGTTTCGTGATAAGATACAATATTCATTGTGGAGTGTTATGTATACCTCGTATTCACTTCAAAAGAATGTAAATGCGACACTTCCTTGCTAGGAAATAACATTTGCAGATGTCTACGCATCGTAGCAATAGATTTCTAATGCTTCCTAAAACGCGATATCGCATCTCACTTCTATATTTCATGATAAGATATAGTATCCATTGCGAAGTGTCATGTATATCTCGTATTCACTTCAAAAGAATGTAAATGCGACCTTTCCATGCTAGGAAATAGCCTTTGCAGATGTCTACGTATCGTAGCAATAGAGTTCTAATGCTTCTTAGAACGCGATATCGCATCTCACTTCCATGTTTCATGATAAGATATAATATTCTTTGCGAAGTGTCATGTATACCTCGTATTCACTTCAAAAGAATGAAAATGCGACACTTACATGCTAGGAAATAGCGTTTGCAGGTGCCTACGTATCCTAGCAATAGAGTTCTAATGCTTCTTAAACGAGATGTCGCATCTCATTTCTATGTTTCATGTTCAGATATAATATTCATTGCGAAGTGTCATGTATACCTCGTATTCACCTCAAAAGGATGTGAATGCGACACTTCCTTGCTAGGAAATAGCGTTACCAGATGACTACGTGTCGAAACAATAGAGTTCTAATGATTCTTAAAATGCCATATCGCATCTCACTTCTATGTTTCATGATAAGATATAATATTCATTGCGAAGTGTCATGTATACCTCGTATTCACTTCAAAAGAATGTAAATGCGACACTTCCATGCTAGGAAGTGGCGTTTGCAGATGTCTACGTATCGTAGCAATAGGGTTCTAATGCTTCTTAAAATGCGATATAGCACCTCATACCTATGTTTCATGATAAGATATAATATTCATTGCGAAGTGTCATGTATACCTCGTACTCACTTCAAAAGAATGTAAATGCGACACTCACATGCTAGGAAATATTGTTTGCAGATGTCTACGTATCACAGCAATAGAGTACTAATGCTTCTTAAAACGAGATGTCGTATTTCATTTCTATGTTTCGTAATAGGATATAATATGCATTGTGTAATGTTATGTATACCTCGTATTCGCTTTAATGGAATGTAAGTGCGTCATTTCCATGCTAGGAAATAGCGTTTGCAGATTTATACGTATCGTTGCAATAGAGTTCTAATGCTACTTAAAACGAGATGTCGCATTTCATTTCTATGTTTCGTGATAAGATGTAATATTCATTGTGGAGTGTTATGTATACCTCGTATTCACTTCAAAATAATGTAAATGCGACACTTCCTTGCTAGGATATAACATTTGCAGATGTCTACGCATCGTAGCAATAGAGTTCTAGTGCTCCTTAAATCGCGATATCGCACCTCACTTCAATGTTTCGAGATAAGATATAATATTCATTGCGAAGTGTCATGTATACCTCGTATTCACTTCAAAAGAATGTAAATGCGACACTTACATGCTAGGAAATAGCGTTTGCAGATGTCTACGTATCGCAGCAATAGAATTCTAATGCATTATAAAACGAGATGTCGCATCTCTCTTCTATGTTTCATGATAAGTTATAATATTCATTGCGAATTGTCATGTATACTTCGTATTCACTTCAAAAGAATGTAGATGCGACACTTCCATGCTAGGAATAGCGTTTGCAGATGTCTACGTATCGTAGCAATAGAGTTCTAATGCTTCTTAAAACGCGATATCGCATCTCACTCCTATGTTTCATGATAAGATATAATATTCATTGCGAAGTGTCATGTATACCTCGTATTCACTTCAAATGAATGTAAATGCGACACTTCCTTGCTAGGAAATAGGGTTTGCAGATGTCTACGTATCGTAGCAAGAGAGTTCTAAAGATTCTTAGAACGCGATATCGCACCTCACTTCCATGTTTCATGATAAGATATAATATTCATTGCGAAGTGTCATGTATACCTCGTATTCACTTCAAAAGAATGTAAATGCGACACCTCCATGCTAGGAAGTAGCGTTTGCAGATGTCTACGTATCGTAGCAATAGAGTTCTAATGCTTCCTAAGACGCGATATCGCATCTCTCTTCTATGTTTCATGATAAGGTATAATATTCATTGCGAATTGTCATATATACCTCGTATTCACTTCAAAAGAATGTAGATGCGACACTTCCATGCTAGGAAATAGCGTTTGCAGATGTCTACGTATCGTAGCAATAGAGTTCTATTACTTCTTATAACGCGATATCGCATCTCACTGCTATATTTCATGATAAAATATAATATTCATTATGGATTGCTATGTATACCTCGTACTCACTTCAAAAGAATGTAAATGCGACCCTTCCATGCTAGGAAATAGCCTTTGCAGATGTCTACGTATCGTAGCAATAGAGTTCTAATGCTTCTTAGAACGCGATATCGCATCTCACTTCCATGTTTCATGATAAGATATAATATTCTTTGCGAAGTGTCATGTATACCTCGTATTCACTTCAAAAGAATGAAAGTGCGACACTTACATGCTAGGAAATAGCGTTTGCAGGTGTCTACGTATCCTAGCAATAGAGTTCTAATGCTTCTTAAAACGAGATGTCGCATCTCATTTCTATGTTTCATGTTCAGATATAATATTCATTGCGAAGTGTCATGTATACCTCGTATTCACCTCAAAAGGATGTGAATGCGACACTTCTTGCTAGGAAATAGCGTTACCAGATGACTACGTGTCGAAACAATAGAGTTCTAATGATTCTTAAAATGCCATATCGCATCTCACTTCTATGTTTCATGATAAGATATAATATTCATTGCGAAGTGTCATGTATACCTCGTATTCACTTCAAAAGAATGTAAATGCGACACTTCCATGCTAGGAAGTGGCGTTTGCAGATGTCTACGTATCGTAGCAATAGGGTTCTAATGCTTCTTAAAATGCGATATAGCACCTCATACCTATGTTTCATGATAAGATATAATATTCATTGCGAAGTGTCATGTATACCTCGTACTCACTTCAAAAGAATGTAATGCGACACTCACATGCTAGGAAATATTGTTTGCAGATGTCTACGTATCACAGCAATAGAGTACTAATGCTTCTTAAAACGAGATGTCGTATTTCATTTCTATGTTTCGTAATAGGATATAATATGCATTGTGTAATGTTATGTATACCTCGTATTCGCTTTAATGGAATGTAAGTGCGTCATTTCCATGCTAGGAAATAGCGTTTGCAGATTTATACGTATCGTTGCAATAGAGTTCTAATGCTACTTAAAACGAGATGTCGCATTTCATTTCTATGTTTCGTGATAAGATGTAATATTCATTGTGGAGTGTTATGTATACCTCGTATTCACTTCAAAATAATGTAAATGCGACACTTCCTTGCTAGGAAATAACATTTGCAGATGTCTACGCATCGTAGCAATAGAGTTCTAGTGCTCCTTAAATCGCGATATCGCACCTCACTTCAATGTTTCGAGATAAGATATAATATTCATTGCGAAGTGTCATGTATACCTCGTATTCACTTCAAAAGAATGTAAATGCGACACTTACATGCTAGGAAATAGCGTTTGCAGATGTCTACGTATCGCAGCAATAGAATTCTAATGCATTATAAAACGAGATGTCGCATCTATCTTCTATGTTTCATGATAAGTTATAATATTCATTGCGAATTGTCATGTATACTTCTTATTCACTTCAAAAGAATGTAGATGCGACACTTCCATGCTAGGAAATAGCGTTTGCAGATGTCTACGTATCGTAGCAATAGAGTTCTAATGCTTCTTAAAACGCGATATCGCATCTCACTCCTATGTTTCATGATAAGATATAATATTCATTGCGAAGTGTCATGTGTACCTCGTATTCACTTCAAATGAATGTAAATGCGACACTTCCTTGCTAGGAAATAGGGTTTGCAGATGTCTACGTATCGTAGCAAGAGAGTTCTAAAGATTCTTAGAACACGATATCGCACCTCACTTCCATGTTTCATGATAAGATATAATATTCATTGCGAAGTGTCATGTATACCTCGTATTCACTTCAAAAGAATGTAAATGCGACACCTCCATGCTAGGAAGTAGCGTTTGCAGATGTCTACGTATCGTAGCAATAGAGTTCTAATGCTTCCTAAGACGCGATATCGCATCTCTCTTCTATGTTTCATGATAAGGTATAATATTCATTGCGAATTGTCATGTATACCTCGTATTCACTTCAAAAGAATGTAGATGCGACACTTCCATGCTAGGAAATAGCGTTTGCAGATGTCTACGTATCGTAGGAATAGAGTTCTAATACTTCCTCTAACGCGATATCGCATCTCACTGCTATATTTCATGATAAGATATAATATTCATTATGGATTGCTATGTATACCTCGTACTCACTTCAAATGAATGTAAATGCGACCCTTCCATGCTAGGAAATAGCCTTTGCAGATGTCTACGTATCGTAGCAATAGAGTTCTAATGCTTCTTAGAACGCGATATCGCATCTCACTTCCATGTTTCATGATAAGATATAATATTCTTTGCGAAGTGTCATGTATACCTCGTATTCACTTCAAAAGAATGTAAATGCGACACTTCCATGCTAGGAAGTGGCGTTTGCAGATGTCTACGTATCGTAGCAATAGGGTTCTAATGCTTCTTAAAATGCGATATAGCACCTCATACCTATGTTTCATGATAAGATATAATATTCATTGCGAAGTGTCATGTATACCTCGTACTCACTTCAAAAGAATGTAAATGCGACACTCACATGCTAGGAAATATTGTTTGCAGATGTCTACGTATCACAGCAATAGAGTACTAATGCTTCTTAAAACGAGATGTCGTATTTCATTTCTATGTTTCGTAATAGGATATAATATGCATTGTGTAATGTTATGTATACCTCGTATTCGCTTTAATGGAATGTAAGTGCGTCATTTCCATGCTAGGAAATAGCGTTTGCAGATTTATACGTATCGTTGCAATAGAGTTCTAATGCTACTTAAAACGAGATGTCGCATTTCATTTCTATGTTTCGTGATAAGATGTAATATTCATTGTGGAGTGTTATGTATACCTCGTATTCACTTCAAAATAATGTAAATGCGACACTTCCTTGCTAGGAAATAACATTTGCAGATGTCTACGCATCGTAGCAATAGAGTTCTAGTGCTCCTTAAATCGCGATATCGCACCTCACTTCAATGTTTCGAGATAAGATATAATATTCATTGCGAAGTGTCATGTATACCTCGTATTCACTTCAAAAGAATGTAAATGCGACACTTACATGCTAGGAAATAGCGTTTGCAGATGTCTACGTATCGCAGCAATAGAATTCTAATGCATTATAAAACGAGATGTCGCATCTATCTTCTATGTTTCATGATAAGTTATAATATTCATTGCGAATTGTCATGTATACTTCTTATTCACTTCAAAAGAATGTAGATGCGACACTTCCATGCTAGGAAATAGCGTTTGCAGATGTCTACGTATCGTAGCAATAGAGTTCTAATGCTTCTTAAAACGCGATATCGCATCTCACTCCTATGTTTCATGATAAGATATAATATTCATTGCGAAGTGTCATGTGTACCTCGTATTCACTTCAAATGAATGTAAATGCGACACTTCCTTGCTAGGAAATAGGGTTTGCAGATGTCTACGTATCGTAGCAAGAGAGTTCTAAAGATTCTTAGAACACGATATCGCACCTCACTTCCATGTTTCATGATAAGATATAATATTCATTGCGAAGTGTCATGTATACCTCGTATTCACTTCAAAAGAATGTAAATGCGACACCTCCATGCTAGGAAGTAGCGTTTGCAGATGTCTACGTATCGTAGCAATAGAGTTCTAATGCTTCCTAAGACGCGATATCGCATCTCTCTTCTATGTTTCATGATAAGGTATAATATTCATTGCGAATTGTCATGTATACCTCGTATTCACTTCAAAAGAATGTAGATGCGACACTTCCATGCTAGGAAATAGCGTTTGCAGATGTCTACGTATCGTAGGAATAGAGTTCTAATACTTCCTCTAACGCGATATCGCATCTCACTGCTATATTTCATGATAAGATATAATATTCATTATGGATTGCTATGTATACCTCGTACTCACTTCAAATGAATGTAAATGCGACCCTTCCATGCTAGGAAATAGCCTTTGCAGATGTCTACGTATCGTAGCAATAGAGTTCTAATGCTTCTTAGAACGCGATATCGCATCTCACTTCCATGTTTCATGATAAGATATAATATTCTTTGCGAAGTGTCATGTATACCTCGTATTCACTTCAAAAGAATGTAAATGCGACACTTCCATGCTAGGAAGTGGCGTTTGCAGATGTCTACGTATCGTAGCAATAGGGTTCTAATGCTTCTTAAAATGCGATATAGCACCTCATACCTATGTTTCATGATAAGATATAATATTCATTGCGAAGTGTCATGTATACCTCGTACTCACTTCAAAAGAATGTAAATGCGACACTCACATGCTAGGAAATATTGTTTGCAGATGTCTACGTATCACAGCAATAGAGTACTAATGCTTCTTAAAACGAGATGTCGTATTTCATTTCTATGTTTCGTAATAGGATATAATATGCATTGTGTAATGTTATGTATACCTCGTATTCGCTTTAATGGAATGTAAGTGCGTCATTTCCATGCTAGGAAATAGCGTTTGCAGATTTATACGTATCGTTGCAATAGAGTTCTAATGCTACTTAAAACGAGATGTCGCATTTCATTTCTATGTTTCGTGATAAGATGTAATATTCATTGTGGAGTGTTATGTATACCTCGTATTCACTTCAAAATAATGTAAATGCGACACTTCCTTGCTAGGAAATAACATTTGCAGATGTCTACGCATCGTAGCAATAGAGTTCTAGTGCTCCTTAAATCGCGATATCGCACCTCACTTCAATGTTTCGAGATAAGATATAATATTCATTGCGAAGTGTCATGTATACCTCGTATTCACTTCAAAAGAATGTAAATGCGACACTTACATGCTAGGAAATAGCGTTTGCAGATGTCTACGTATCGCAGCAATAGAATTCTAATGCATTATAAAACGAGATGTCGCATCTCTCTTCTATGTTTCATGATAAGTTATAATATTCATTGCGAATTGTCATGTATACTTCGTATTCACTTCAAAAGAATGTAGATGCGACACTTCCATGCTAGGAAATAGCGTTTGCAGATGTCTACGTATCGTAGCAATAGAGTTCTAATGCTTCTTAAAACGCGATATCGCATCTCACTCCTATGTTTCATGATAAGATATAATATTCATTGCGAAGTGTCATGTATACCTCGTATTCACTTCAAATGAATGTAAATGCGACACTTCCTTGCTAGGAAATAGGGTTTGCAGATGTCTACGTATCGTAGCAAGAGAGTTCTAAAGATTCTTAGAACGCGATATCGCACCTCACTTCCATGTTTCATGATAAGATATAATATTCATTGCGAAGTGTCATGTATACCTCGTATTCACTTCAAAAGAATGTAAATGCGACACCTCGATGCTAGGAAGTAGCGTTTGCAGATGTCTACGTATCGTAGCAATAGAGTTCTAATGCTTCCTAAGACGCGATATCGCATCTCTCTTCTATGTTTCATGATAAGGTATAATATTCATTGCGGATTGCTATGTATACCTCGTACTCACTTCAAATGAATGTAGATGCGACACTTCCATGCTAGGAAATAGCGTTTGCAGATGTCTACGTATCGTAGCAATAGAGTTCTAATACTTCCTATAACGCGATATCGCATCTCACTGCTATATTTCATGATAAGATATAATATTCATTATGGATTGCTATGTATACCTCGTACTCACTTCAAATGAATGTAAATGCGACCCTTCCATGCTAGGAAATAGCCTTTGCAGATGTCTACGTATCGTAGCAATAGAGTTCTAATGCTTCTTAGAACGCGATATCGCATCTCACTTCCATGTTTCATGATAAGATATAATATTCTTTGCGAAGTGTCATGTATACCTCGTATTCACTTCAAAAGAATGTAAATGCGACACTTCCATGCTAGGAAGTGGCGTTTGCAGATGTCTACGTATCGTAGCAATAGGGTTCTAATGCTTCTTAAAATGCGATATAGCACCTCATACCTATGTTTCATGATAAGATATAATATTCATTGCGAAGTGTCATGTATACCTCGTATTCACTTCAAATGAATGTAAATGCGACACTTCCTTGCTAGGAAATAGGGTTTGCAGATGTCTACGTATCGTAGCAAGAGAGTTCTAAAGCTTCTTAGAACGCGATATCGCACCTCACTTCCATGTTTCATGATAAGATATAATATTCATTGCGAAGTGTCATGTATACCTCGTATTCACTTCAAAAGAATGTAAATGCGACACCTCCATGCTAGGAAGTAGCGTTTGCAGATGTCTACGTATCGTAGCAATAGAGTTCTAATGCTTCCTAAAACGCGATATCGCATCTCACTTCTATATTTCATGATAAGATATAGTATCCATTGCGAAGTGTCATGTATATCTCGTATTCACTTCAAAAGTATGTAAATGCGACACTTCCATGCTAGGGAATAGCGTTTCAATATGTCTACGTATCGCAGCAATAGAGTTATAATGCTTCTTAAAACGCGATATCGCATCTCACTTCTAAGTTTCATGATAAGATATAATATATTCATTGCGAAGTGTCATGTATACCTCGTATTAACTTCAAAAGAATGTAAATGCGACACTTTCTTGCTAGGAAATAACGTTTGCAGATGTCTACGCATCGTAGCAATATGGTTCTAATGCTTCCTAAAACGCGATATCGCATCTCACTGCTATGTTTCATGATAAGATGTAATATTCATTGCGAAGTGTCATGTATACCCCGTATTCACTTCAAAATAATGTAAATGCGACACTTCCTTGCTAGGAAATAACATTTGCAGATGTCTACGCATCGTAGCAATAGAGTTCTAGCGCTCCTTAAATCGCGATATCGCATCTCACTTCAATGTTTCGAGATAAGATATAATATTCATTGCGAAGTGTTATGTATACCTCGTATTCACTTCAAATGAATGTAAATGCGACACTTCCATGCTAGGAAATAGCGTTTGCAGATGTCTACGTATCGTAGCAATAAAGTTCTAATGCTTCTTAAAACAAGAAGTCGCATTTCATTTCTATGTTTCGTGAAAAGATATAATATTCATTGTGGAGTGTTATGTATACCTCGTATTCACTTGAAAAGAATGTAAATGCTACACTTCCTTGCTAGGAAATATTGTTTGCAGATGTCTACGTATCGTAGCAATAGAGTTCTAATGCTTCTTAAAACGCGATATCGCATCTCACTTCTATGTTTCATGATAAGATATAATATTCATTGCGAAGTGTCATGTATAACTCGTATTCACTTCAAAAGAATGTAAATGCGACACTCACATGCTAGGAAATATTGTTTGCAGATATCTACGTATCACAGCAATAGAGTACTAATGCTTCTTAAAACGAGATATCGTATTTCATTTCTATGTTTCGTAATAAGATATAATATTCATTGTGTAATGTTATGTATACCTCGTATTCACTTCAATGGAATGTAATTGCGACATTTCCTTGCTAGGAAATATTGTTTGCAGATGTCTACGTATATTAGCAATAGAGTACTAATGCTTCTTAAAACGAGATGTCGTATTTCATTCCTATGTTTCGTAATAAGATATAATATTCATTGTGTAATGTTATGTATACCTCGTATACACTTCAATGGCATCAAAGTGCGACATTTCCTTGCTAGGAAATATTGTTTGCAGATGTCTACGTATATTAGCAGTAGAGTTCTAATGCTTCTCAAAACGCGATATAGCACCTCATTCCTATGTATCATGATAAGATATAGTATCCATTGCGAAGTGTCATGTATATCTCGTATTCACTTCAAAAGAATGTAAATGCGACACTTACATGCTAGGAAATAGCGTTTGCAAATGTCTACGTATCGTAGCAATAGAGTTCTAATGCTTCTTAATACGAGATGTCGCATCTCATTTCTATGTTTCGTAATAAGATATAATATTCATTGCGGAATGTTATGTATACCTCGTATTCACTTCTAAAGAATGTAAATGCGGCACTTCCATGCTAGGAAATAGGGTTTGCAGATGTCTACGTATCGTAGCAATAGAGTTCTAATGCTTCTTAAAATGAGAAGCAGCATTTCAATTCTATATTTCGTAATAAGGTGTAATTTTCATTGTGGAATGTTATGTTTACCTCGTATTCACGTCAAAAGAATGTAAATGCGACACTTCCTTGCTAGGAAATAACATTTGCAGATGTCTACGCATCGTAGCAATAGAGTTCTAGTGCTTCTTAAATCGCGATATCGCATCTCACATCTATGTTTCGAGATAAGATATAATATTCATTGCGAAGAGTCATGTATACCTCGTATTAACTTCAAAGGAATGTAAATGCGACACTTACATGCTAGGAAATACCGTTTGCAGATGTATACGTATCGCAGCAATAGATTTCTAATGCTTCTTAAAACGAGATGTCGCATTTCATATCTATGTTTCGTGGTAAGATATAATATTCATTGTAGAGTGTTATGTATACCGCGTAATAAATTCAAAAGAATGTAAATGCGACACTTCCATGCTAGGAAATAGCGTTTGCAGATGTCTACGTATCGTAGCAATAGAGTTCTAATGCTTCTTAAAACGCGATATCGCATCTCACTTCTATGTTTCATGTTAAGATATAATATTCATTATGGAGTGTTATGTATACCCCGTAGTCACTTCAAAAGAATGTAAATGCGACACTTCCTTGCTAGGAAATAGCGTTTCCAGATGACTACGTGTCGAAACAATAGAGTTCTAATGATTCTTAAAATGCCATATCGCATCTCACTCCTATGTTTCATGATAAGATATAATATTCATTGCGAAGTGTCATGTATACCTCGTATTCACTTCAAAAGTATGTATATGCGCCACTTCCTTTCAAGGAAATAGCGTTCCCAGATGTCTACGTATCGAAGCAATAGAGTTCTAATGTTTCTTGAATAGCGATATCGCATCTCATTCCTATGTTTCATGATAAGATATAATATTCATTGCGAAGTGTCATGTATATCTCGTATTCACTTCAAAAGAATGTAAATGCGACACTTACATGCTAGGAAATAGCGTTTGCAAATGTCTACGTATCGTAGCAATAGAGTTCTAATGCTTCTTAATACGAGATGTCGCATCTCATTTCTATGTTTCGTAATAAGATATAATATTCATTGCGGAATGTTATGTATACCTCGTATTCACTTCTAAAGAATGTAAATGCGGCACTTCCATGCTAGGAAATAGGGTTTGCAGATGTCTACGTATCGTAGCAATAGAGTTCTAATGCTTCTTAAAATGAGAAGCCGCATTTCAATTCTATATTTCGTAATAAGGTGTAATTTTCATTGTGGAATGTTATGTTTACCTCGTATTCACGTCAAAAGAATGTAAATGCGACACTTCCTTGCTAGGAAATAACATTTGCAGATGTCTACGCATCGTAGCAATAGAGTTCTAGTGCTTCTTAAATCGCGATATCGCATCTCACATCTATGTTTCGAGATAAGATATAATATTCATTGCGAAGAGTCATGTATACCTCGTATTAACTTCAAAGGAATGTAAATGCGACACTTACATGCTAGGAAATACCGTTTGCAGATGTATACGTATCGCAGCAATAGATTTCTAATGCTTCTTAAAACGAGATGTCGCATTTCATATCTATGTTTCGTGGTAAGATATAATATTCATTGTAGAGTGTTATGTATACCGCGTAATAAATTCAAAAGAATGTAAATGCGACACTTCCATGCTAGGAAATAGCGTTTGCAGATGTCTACGTATCGTAGCAATAGAGTTCTAATGCTTCTTAAAACGCGATATCGCATCTCACTTCTATGTTTCATGTTAAGATATAATATTCATTATGGAGTGTTATGTATACCCCGTAGTCACTTCAAAAGAATGTAAATGCGACACTTCCTTGCTAGGAAATAGCGTTTCCAGATGACTACGTGTCGAAACAATAGAGTTCTAATGCTTCTTAAAACGCGATATCGCATCTCACTTCTATGTTTCATGATAAGATATAATATTCATTGCGAAGTGTCATGTATAACTCGTATTCACTTCAAAAGAATGTAAATGCGACACTCACATGCTAGGAAATATTGTTTGCAGATATCTACGTATCACAGCAATAGAGTACTAATGCTTCTTAAAACGAGATATCGTATTTCATTTCTATGTTTCGTAATAAGATATAATATTCATTGTGTAATGTTATGTATACCTCGTATTCACTTCAATGGAATGTAATTGCGACATTTCCTTGCTAGGAAATATTGTTTGCAGATGTCTACGTATATTAGCAATAGAGTACTAATGCTTCTTAAAACGAGATGTCGTATTTCATTCCTATGTTTCGTAATAAGATATAATATTCATTGTGTAATGTTATGTATACCTCGTATACACTTCAATGGCATCAAAGTGCGACATTTCCTTGCTAGGAAATATTGTTTGCAGATGTCTACGTATATTAGCAGTAGAGTTCTAATGCTTCTCAAAACGCGATATAGCACCTCATTCCTATGTATCATGATAAGATATAGTATCCATTGCGAAGTGTCATGTATATCTCGTATTCACTTCAAAAGAATGTAAATGCGACACTTACATGCTAGGAAATAGCGTTTGCAAATGTCTACGTATCGTAGCAATAGAGTTCTAATGCTTCTTAATACGAGATGTCGCATCTCATTTCTATGTTTCGTAATAAGATATAATATTCATTGCGGAATGTTATGTATACCTCGTATTCACTTCTAAAGAATGTAAATGCGGCACTTCCATGCTAGGAAATAGGGTTTGCAGATGTCTACGTATCGTAGCAATAGAGTTCTAATGCTTCTTAAAATGAGAAGCAGCATTTCAATTCTATATTTCGTAATAAGGTGTAATTTTCATTGTGGAATGTTATGTTTACCTCGTATTCACGTCAAAAGAATGTAAATGCGACACTTCCTTGCTAGGAAATAACATTTGCAGATGTCTACGCATCGTAGCAATAGAGTTCTAGTGCTTCTTAAATCGCGATATCGCATCTCACATCTATGTTTCGAGATAAGATATAATATTCATTGCGAAGAGTCATGTATACCTCGTATTAACTTCAAAGGAATGTAAATGCGACACTTACATGCTAGGAAATACCGTTTGCAGATGTATACGTATCGCAGCAATAGATTTCTAATGCTTCTTAAAACGAGATGTCGCATTTCATATCTATGTTTCGTGGTAAGATATAATATTCATTGTAGAGTGTTATGTATACCGCGTAATAAATTCAAAAGAATGTAAATGCGACACTTCCATGCTAGGAAATAGCGTTTGCAGATGTCTACGTATCGTAGCAATAGAGTTCTAATGCTTCTTAAAACGCGATATCGCATCTCACTTCTATGTTTCATGTTAAGATATAATATTCATTATGGAGTGTTATGTATACCCCGTAGTCACTTCAAAAGAATGTAAATGCGACACTTCCTTGCTAGGAAATAGCGTTTCCAGATGACTACGTGTCGAAACAATAGAGTTCTAATGATTCTTAAAATGCCATATCGCATCTCACTCCTATGTTTCATGATAAGATATAATATTCATTGCGAAGTGTCATGTATACCTCGTATTCACTTCAAAAGTATGTATATGCGCCACTTCCTTTCAAGGAAATAGCGTTCCCAGATGTCTACGTATCGAAGCAATAGAGTTCTAATGTTTCTTGAATAGCGATATCGCATCTCATTCCTATGTTTCATGATAAGATATAATATTCATTGCGAAGTGTCATGTATATCTCGTATTCACTTCAAAAGAATGTAAATGCGACACTTACATGCTAGGAAATAGCGTTTGCAAATGTCTACGTATCGTAGCAATAGAGTTCTAATGCTTCTTAATACGAGATGTCGCATCTCATTTCTATGTTTCGTAATAAGATATAATATTCATTGCGGAATGTTATGTATACCTCGTATTCACTTCTAAAGAATGTAAATGCGGCACTTCCATGCTAGGAAATAGGGTTTGCAGATGTCTACGTATCGTAGCAATAGAGTTCTAATGCTTCTTAAAATGAGAAGCCGCATTTCAATTCTATATTTCGTAATAAGGTGTAATTTTCATTGTGGAATGTTATGTTTACCTCGTATTCACGTCAAAAGAATGTAAATGCGACACTTCCTTGCTAGGAAATAACATTTGCAGATGTCTACGCATCGTAGCAATAGAGTTCTAGTGCTTCTTAAATCGCGATATCGCATCTCACATCTATGTTTCGAGATAAGATATAATATTCATTGCGAAGAGTCATGTATACCTCGTATTAACTTCAAAGGAATGTAAATGCGACACTTACATGCTAGGAAATACCGTTTGCAGATGTATACGTATCGCAGCAATAGATTTCTAATGCTTCTTAAAACGAGATGTCGCATTTCATATCTATGTTTCGTGGTAAGATATAATATTCATTGTAGAGTGTTATGTATACCGCGTAATAAATTCAAAAGAATGTAAATGCGACACTTCCATGCTAGGAAATAGCGTTTGCAGATGTCTACGTATCGTAGCAATAGAGTTCTAATGCTTCTTAAAACGCGATATCGCATCTCACTTCTATGTTTCATGTTAAGATATAATATTCATTATGGAGTGTTATGTATACCCCGTAGTCACTTCAAAAGAATGTAAATGCGACACTTCCTTGCTAGGAAATAGCGTTTCCAGATGACTACGTGTCGAAACAATAGAGTTCTAATGATTCTTAAAATGCCATATCGCATCTCACTCCTATGTTTCATGATAAGATATAATATTCATTGCGAAGTGTCATGTATACCTCGTATTCACTTCAAAAGTATGTATATGCGCCACTTCCTTTCAAGGAAATAGCGTTCCCAGATGTGTACGTATCGAAGCAATAGAGTTCTAATGTTTCTTGAATAGCGATATCGCATCCCATTTCTATGTTTCATGATAAGATATAATATTCATTGCGAAGTGTCATGTATATCTCGTATTCACATCAGAAGAATGTAAATGCGACACTTCCATGCTAGGAAATAGCGTTTGCAGATGTCTACGTATCGTAGCAATAGAGTTCTAATGCTTCTTAAAACGCGATATCGCATCTCACTCCTATGTTTCATGATAAGATATAATATTCATTGCGAAGTGTCATGTATACCTCGTTTTCACTTCAAATGAATGTAAATGCGACACTTCCTTGCTAGGAAATAGGGTTTGCAGATGTCTACGTATCGTAGCAAGAGAGTTCTAAAGCTTCTTAGAACGCGATATCGCACCTCACTTCCATGTTTCATGATAAGATATAATATTCATTGCGAAGTGTCATGTATACCTCGTATTCACTTCAAAAGAATGTAAATGCGACACCTCCATGCTAGGAAGTAGCGTTTGCAGATGTCTACGTATCGTAGCAATAGAGTTCTAATGCTTCCTAAGACGCGATATCGCATCTCTCTTCTATGTTTCATGATAAGGTATAATATTCATTGCGAATTGTCATGTATACCTCGTATTCACTTCAAAAGAATGTAGTTGCGACACTTCCATGCTAGGAAAGAGCGTTTGCAGATGTCTACGTATCGTAGCAATAGAGTTCTAATACTTCCTATAACGCGATATCGCATCTCACTGCTATATTTCATGATAAGATATAATATTCATTATGGATTGCTATGTATACCTCGTACTCACTTCAAAAGAATGTAAATGCGACCCTTCCATGCTAGGAAATAGCCTTTGCAGATGTCTACGTATCGTAGCAATAGAGTTCTAATGCTTCTTAGAACGCGATATCGCATCTCACTTCCATGTTTCATGATAAGATATAATATTCTTTGCGAAGTGTCATGTATACCTCGTATTCACTTCAAAAGAATGTAAATGCGACACTTCCATGCTAGGAAGTGGCGTTTGCAGATGTCTACGTATCGTAGCAATAGGGTTCTAATGCTTCTTAAAATGCGATATAGCACCTCATACCTATGTTTCATGATAAGATATAATATTCATTGCGAAGTGTCATGTATACCTCGTACTCACTTCAAAAGAATGTAAATGCGACACTCACATGCTAGGAAATATTGTTTGCAGATGTCTACGTATCACAGCAATAGAGTACTAATGCTTCTTAAAACGAGATGTCGTATTTCATTTCTATGTTTCGTAATAGGATATAATATGCATTGCGTAATGTTATGTATACCTCGTCTTCGCTTTAATGGAATGTAAGTGCGTCATTTCCATGCTAGGAAATAGCGTTTGCAGATTTATACGTATCGTTGCAATAGAGTTCTAATGCTACTTAAAACGAGATGTCGCATTTCATTTCTATGTTTCGTGATAAGATGTAATATTCATTGTGGAGTGTTATGTATACCTCGTATTCACTTCAAAATAATGTAAATGCGACACTTCCATGCTAGGAAATAGCGTTTGCAGATGTCTACGTATCGTAGCAATAGAGTTCTAATGCTTCTAAAAACGCGATATCGCATCTCACTGCTATGTTTCATGTTAAGATATAATATTCATTATGGAGTGTTATGTATACCCCGTAGTCACTTCAAAAGAATGTAAATGCGACACTTCCTTGCTAGGAAATAGCGTTTCCAGATGACTACGTGTCGAAACAATAGAGTTCTAATGCTTCTTAATACGAGATGTCGCATCTCATTTCTATGTTTCATGATAAGGTATAATATTCATTGCGAAGTGTCATGTATATCTCGTATTCACATCAGAAGAATGTAAATGCGACACTTCCATGCTAGGAAATAGCGTTTGCAGATGTCTACGTATCGTAGCAATAGAGTTCTAATGCTTCTTAATACGAGATGTCGCATCTCATTTCTATGTTTCATGATAAGGTATAATATTCATTGCGAATTGTCATGTATACCTCGTATTCACTTCAAAAGAATGTAGATGCGACACTTCCATGCTGGAAATAGGGTTTGCAGATGTCTACGTATCGTAACAATAGAGTTCTAATGCTTCTTAAAATGAGAAGTCGCATTTCATTTCTATATTTCGTAATAAGGTGTAATTTTCATTGTGGAATGTTATGTTTACCTCGTATTCACGTCAAAAGAATGTAAATGCGACACTTCCTTGCTAGGAAATAACATTTGCAGATGTCTACGCATCGTAGCAATAGAGTTCTAGTGCTTCTTAAATCGCGATATCGCATCTCACATCTATGTTTCGAGATAAGATGTAATATTCATTGCGATGTGTCATGTATACCTCGTATTCACTTCAAAAGAACGTAAATGCGACACTTCCATGCTAGGAAATAGCGTTTGCAGATGTCTACGTATCGCAGCAATAGAGTTCCAATGCTTCCTAAAACGCGATATCGCATCTCCCTTCTACGTTTCATGATAAGGTATAATATTCATTGCGAAGTGTCATGTATACCTCGTATTCACTTCAAATGAATGTAAATGCGATACTTCCATGCTAGGAAATAGCGTTTGCAGACGTCTACGTATCGTAGCAATAGATTTCTAATGCTTCTCAAAACGCGATATAGCACCTCATTCCTATGTTTCATGAGAAGAAATATTATTCATTGCGATGTGTCATGTATACCTCGTATTCACTTCAAAAGAATGTAAATGCGACACTTCCATGCTAGGAAATAGCGTTTGCAGATGTCTACGTATCGTAGCAATAGAGTTCTAATGCTTCTCAAAACGCGATATAGCACCTCATTCTTATGTTTCATGGTAAGATATAATATTCATTGCGAAGTGTCATGTATATCTCGCATTCACATCAAAAG
Organism: Xylocopa sonorina; assembly: GCF_050948175.1. Classification (NCBI taxonomy): domain Eukaryota; kingdom Metazoa; phylum Arthropoda; class Insecta; order Hymenoptera; family Apidae; genus Xylocopa; species Xylocopa sonorina. Next base: position 117,168 of record NW_027490350.1, read on the forward strand.
AATGTAAATGCGACACTTCCATGCTAGGAAATAGCGTTTGCAGATGTCTACGTATCGCAGCAATAGAGTTCCAATGCTTCCTAAAACGCGATATCGCATCTCCCTTCTATGTTTCATGATAAGGTATAATATTCATTGCGAAGTGTCGTGTATTCCTCGTATTCACTTTCAAAAGAACGTAAATAAGACACTTCCATGCTAGGAAATAGCGTTTGCAGATGTCTACGTATCGTAGCAATAGAGTTCTAATGCTTCTCAAAACGCGATATAGCACCTCATTCCTATGTTTCATGATAAGATATAATATTCATTGCGAAGTGTCATGTATATCTCGTATTCACTTCAAACGAATGTAAATGCGACACTTCCATGCTAGGAAATAGCGTTTGCAGATGTCTACGTACCGTAGCAATAGAGTTCTAATGCTTCCTGGAACGCGATATCGCATCTCATTCCTATGTTTCATGATAAGATATAATATTCATTGCGAAGTGTCATGTATATCTCGTATTCACTTCAAACGTATGTAAATGCGACACTTCCATGCTAGGAAATAGCGTTTGCAGATGTCTACGTATCGTAGCAATGGAGTTCTAGTGCTTCTTAGAACGCGATATCGCATCTCACCTCTATGTTTCATGATAAGATATAATATTCATTGCGATGTGTCATGTATACCTCGTATTCACTTCAAAAGAATGTAAACGCGACACTTCCATGCTAGGAAATAGCGTTTGCAGATGTCTACGTATCGTAGCAATAGAGTTGTAATGCTTCCCAAAACGCGATATAGCACCTCATTCCTATGTTTCATGATAAGATATAATATTCATTGCGAAGTGTCATGTATATCTCGTATTCACATCAAAAGAATGTAAATGCGACACTTCCATGCTAGGAAATAGCGTTTGCAGATGTCTACGTTTCGTAGCAATAGAGTCCTAATGCTTCTTAAAACGCGATATCGCATCTCACTGCTATGTTTCATGATAAGATATAATATTCATTATGGAGTGTCATGTATACCTCGTATTCACATCAAAAGAATGTAAATGCGACACATCCATGCTAGGAAATAGCGTTTGCAGATGTCTACGTATCGCAGCAATAGAGTTCTAATGCTTCTTAAAACGCGATATCGCATCTCACTGCTATATTTCATGAGAAGATATAATATTCATTGTGGAGTGTCATGTATACCTCGTATTCACATCAAAAGAATGTAAATGCGACACTTCCATGCTAGGAAATAGCGTTTGCAGATGTCTACGTATCGCAGCAATAGAGTTCCAATGCTTCCTAAAACGCGATATCGCATCTCCCTTCTACGTTTCATGATAAGGTATAATATTCATTGCGATGTGTCATGTATACCTCGTATTCACTTCAAATGATTGTAAATGCGATACTTCCATGCTAGGAAATAGCGTTTGCAGATGTCTACGTATCGTAGCAATAGAGTTCTAATGCTTCTCAAAACGCGATATAGCACCTCATTCCTATGTTTCATGATAAGATATAATATTCATTGCGAAGTGTCATGTATATCTCGTATTCACTTCAAACGAATGTAAATGCGACACTTCCATGCTAGGAAATAGCGTTTGCAGATGTCTACGTATCGTAGCAATAGAGTTCTAATGCTTCTTAAAACGCGATATCGCATCTCATTCCTATGTTTCATGATAAGATATAATAATCATTGCGAAGTGTCATGTATACCTCGTATTCACTTCAAACGAATGTAAATGCGACACTTCCATGCTAGGAAATAGCGTTTGCAGATGTCTACGTATCGTAGCAATAGAGTTCTAATGCTTCTTAAAACGAGATACCTCCTTTCATTTCTATGTTCCGTGGTAAGATATAATACTCATTGTGGAGTGTCATGTATACCTCGTATTCACATCAAAAGAATGTAAATGCGACACATCCATGCTAGGAAATAGCGTTTGCAGATGTCTACGTATCGCAGCAATAGAGTTCTAATGCTTCTTAAAACGCGATATCGCATCTCACTGCTATATTTCATGAGAAGATATAATATTCATTGTGGAGTGTCATGTATACCTCGTATTCACATCAAAAGAATGTAAATGCGACACTTCCATGCTAGGAAATAGCGTTTGCAGATGTCTACGTATCGCAGCAATAGAGTTCCAATGCTTCCTAAAATGCGATATCGCATCTCCCTTCTATGTTTCATGATAAGGTATAATATTCATTGCGAAGTGTCATGTATACCTCGTATTCACTTCAAATGAATGTAAATGCGACACTTCCATGCTAGGAAATAGCGTTTGCAGATGTCTACGTATCGTAGCAATAGCGTAATAATGCTTCTTAAAACGAGATGTCGCATCTCACTGCTATGTTTCATGATAAGATATAATATTCATTATGGAGTGATATGTATACCTAGTACTCACTTCAAAAGAATGTAAATGCGACCCTTCCATGCTAGGGAATAGCCTTTGCAGATGTCTACGTATCGTAGCAATAGAGATCTAATGCTTCTTAGAACGCGATATCGCATCTCACTTTTATGTTTCATGATAAGATATAATATTCATTGCGAAGTGTCATGTATACCTCGTATTCACTTCAAAAGAATGTAAATGCGACACTTCCATGCTAGGAAATAGCGTTTGCAGATGTCTACGTATCGTAGCAATAGAGTTCTAATGCTTCTTAAAACGCGATATCGCTTCTCTCTTCTATGTTTCATGATAAGGTATAATATTCATTGCGAAGCGTCATGTATACCTCGTATTCACTTCAAATGAATGTAAATGCGACACTTCCATGCTAGGAGATAGCGTTTGCAGATGTCTACGTATCGTAGCAATAGAGTTCTAATGCTTCTTAAAACGAGATGCCTCATTTCATTTCTATGTTCCGTGATAAGATATAATATTCATTGTGGAGTGTCATGTATACCTCGTATTCACATCAAAAGAATGTAAATGCAACACTTCCATGCTAGGAAATAGCGTTTGCAGATGTCTATGTATCGCAGCAATAGAGTTCCGATGCTTCCTAAAACGCGATATCGCATTTCCCTTCTATGTTTCATGATAAGGTATAATATTCATTGGGAAGTGTCATGTATACCTCGTATTCACTTCGAATGCATGTAAATGCACCACTTCCATGCTAGGAAATAGCGTTTGCAGATGTCTACGTATCGTAGCAATAGAGTTCTAATGCTTCTTAAAACGCGATATCGCATCTCACTGCTATGTTTCATGATAAGATATAATATTCATTATGGAGTGATATGTATACCTCGTACTCACTTCAAAAGAATGTAAATGCGACCCTTCCATGCTAGGGAATAACCTTTGCAGATGTCTACGTATCGTAGCAATAGAGTTCCAATGCTTCTTAGAACGCGATATCGCATCTCACTCTTATGTTTCATGATAAGATATAATATTCATTGCGAAGTGTCATGTATACCTCGTATTCACTTCAAAAGAATGTAAATGCGACACTTCCAAGCTAGGAAATAGCGTTTGCAGATGTCTACGTTTCGTAGCAATAGAGTTCAAATGCTTCTCAAAACGCGATATAGCACCTCATTCCTATGTTTCATGATAAGATATAATATTCATTGCGAAGTGTCATGTATATCTCGTATTCACATCAAAAGAATGTAATTGCGACACTTCCATGCTAGGAAATAGCGTTTGCAGATGTCTACGTATCGTAGCAATAGAGTTCTAATGCTTCTTATAACGAGATGCCTCATTTCATTTCTATGTTCCGTGATAAGATATAATATTCATTGTGGAGTGTCATGTATACCTCGTATTCACTTGAAATGAATGTAAGTGCGACACTTCCATGCTAGAAAATAGCGTTTGCAGATGTCTACGTATCGTAGCAATAGAGTTCTAATGCTTCTTAAAACGCGATATCGCACCTCTCTTCTATGTTTCATGATAAGGTATAATATTCATTGCGAAGCGTCATGTATACCTCGTATTCACTTCAAATGAATGTAAATGCGACACTTCCATGCTAGGAAATAGCGTTTGCAGATGTCTACGTATCGTAGCAATAGAGTTCAAATGCTTCTTAAAACGAGATGCCTCATTTCATTTCTATGTTCCGTGATAAGATAAAATATTCATTGTGGAGTGTCTTGTATACCTCGTATTCACATCAAAAGAATGTAAATGCGACACATCCATGCTAGGAAATAGCGTTTGCAGACTTCTATGTATCGCAGCAATAGAGTTCCAATGCTTCCTAAAACGCGATATAGCTTCTCCCTTCTATGTTCCATGATAAGATACAATATTCATTGCGAAGTGTCGTGTATTCCTCGTATTCACTTTCAAAAGAACGTAAATAAGACACTTCCATGCTAGGAAATAGCGTTTGCAGATGTCTACGTATCGTAGCAATAGAGTTCTAATGCTTCCCAAAACGCGATATAGCACCTCATTCCTATGTTTCATGATAAGATATAATATTCATTGCGAAGTGTCATGTATACCTCGTATTCACTTCAAAAGAACGTAAATAAGACACTTCCATGCTAGGAAATAGCGTTTGCAGATGTCTACGTATCGCAGCAATAGAGTTCCAATGCTTCCTAAAACGCGATATCGCATCTCCCTTCTACGTTTCATGATAAGGTATAATATTCATTGCGAAGTGTCATGTATACCTCGTATTCACTTCAAATGAATGTAAATGCGATACTTCCATGCTAGGAAATAGCGTTTGCAGATGTCTACGTATCGTAGCAATAGAGTTCTAATGCTTCTCAAAACGCGATATAGCACCTCATTCCTATGTTTCATGATAAGATATAATATTCATTGCGAAGTGTCATGTATATCTCGTATTGACTTCAAACGAATGTAAATGCGACACTTCCATGCTAGGAAATAGCGTTTGCAGATGTCTACGTATCGTAGCAATAGAGTTCTAATGCTTCTTAAAACGCGATATCGCATCTCATTCCTATGTTTCATGATAAGATATAATAATCATTGCGAAGTGTCATGTATACCTCGTATTCACTTCAAACGAATGTAAATGCGACGCTTCCATGCTAGGAAATAGCGTTTGCAGATGTCTACGTATCGTAGCAATAGAGTTCTAATGCTTCTTAAAACGCGATATCGCATCTCATTCCTATGCTTCATGACAAGTTATAATAATCATTGCGAAGTGTCATGTATATCTCGTATTCACTTCAAACGAATTTAAATGCGACACTTCCATGCTAGGAAATAGCGTTTGCAGACGTCTACGTATCGTAGCAATAGATTTCTAATGCTTCTCAAAACGCGATATAGCACCTCATTCCTATGTTTCATGAGAAGATATAATATTCATTGCGATGTGTCATGTATACCTCGTATTCACTTCAAACGAATGTAAATGCGACGCTTCCATGCTAGGAAATAGCGTTTGCAGATGTCTACGTATCGTAGCAATAGAGTTCTAATGCTTCTTAAAACGCGATATCGCATCTCATTCCTATGCTTCATGACAAGTTATAATAATCATTGCGAAGTGTCATGTATATCTCGTATTCACTTCAAACGAATTTAAATGCGACACTTCCATGCTAGGAAATAGCGTTTGCAGACGTCTACGTATCGTAGCAATAGATTTCTAATGCTTCTCAAAACGCGATATAGCACCTCATTCCTATGTTTCATGAGAAGATATAATATTCATTGCGATGTGTCATGTATACCTCGTATTCACTTCAAAAGAATGTAAATGCGACACTTCCATGCTAGGAAATAGCGTTTGCAGATGTCTACGTATCGTAGCAATAGAGTTCTAATGCTTCTCAAAACGCGATATAGCACCTCATTCTTATGTTTCATGGTAAGATATAATATTCATTGCGAAGTGTCATGTATATCTCGCATTCACATCAAAAGAATGTAAATGCGACACTTCCATGCTAGGAAATAGCGTTTGCAGATGTCTACGTATCGCAGCAATAGAGTTCCAATGCTTCCTAAAACGCGATATCGCATCTCCCTTCTATGTTTCATGATAAGGTATAATATTCATTGCGAAGTGTCGTGTATTCCTCGTATTCACTTTCAAAAGAACGTAAATAAGACACTTCCATGCTAGGAAATAGCGTTTGCAGATGTCTACGTATCGTAGCAATAGAGTTCTAATGCTTCTCAAAACGCGATATAGCACCTCATTCCTATGTTTCATGATAAGATATAATATTCATTGCGAAGTGTCATGTATATCTCGTATTCACTTCAAACGAATGTAAATGCGACACTTCCATGCTAGGAAATAGCGTTTGCAGATGTCTACGTACCGTAGCAATTGAGTTCTAATGCTTCTTGAAACGCGATATCGCATCTCATTCCTATGTTTCATGATAAGATATAATATTCATTGCGAAGTGTCATGTATATCTCGTATTCACTTCAAACGTATGTAAATGCGACACTTCCATGCTAGGAAATAGCGTTTGCAGATGTCTACGTATCGTAGCAATGGAGTTCTAGTGCTTCTTAGAACGCGATATCGCATCTCACCTCTATGTTTCATGATAAGATATAATATTCATTGCGATGTGTCATGTATACCTCGTATTCACTTCAAAAGAATGTAAACGCGACACTTCCATGCTAGGAAATAGCGTTTGCAGATGTCTACGTATCGTAGCAATAGAGTTCTAATGCTTCTCAAAACGCGATATAGCACCTCATTCTTATGTTTCATGGTAAGATATAATATTCATTGCGAAGTGTCATGTATATCTCGCATTCACATCAAAAGAATGTAAATGCGACACTTCCATGCTAGGAAATAGCGTTTGCAGATGTCTACGTATCGCAGCAATAGAGTTCCAATGCTTCCTAAAACGCGATATCGCATCTCCCTTCTATGTTTCATGATAAGGTATAATATTCATTGCGAAGTGTCATGTATACCTCGTATTCACTTTAAAAGAATGTAAATGCGACACTTCCACGCTAGGAAATAGCGTTTGCAGATGTCTATGTATCGTAGCAATAGAGTTCTAATGCTTCTTAAAACGCGATATCGCATCTCACTGCTATGTTTCATGATAAGATATAATATTCATTATGGAGTGATATGTATACCTCGTACTCACTTCAAAAAAATGTAAATGCGACCCTTCCATGCTAGGGAATAGCCTTTGCAGATGTCTACGTATCGTAGCAATAGAGTTCCAATGCTTCTTAGAAAGCGATATCGCATCTCACTGCTATATTACATGAGAAGATATAATTTTCATTGCGAAGTGTCATGTATATCTCGTATTCACATCAAAAGAATGTAATTGCGACACTTCCATGCTAGGAAATAGCGTTTGCAGATGTCTACGTATCGTAGCAATAGAGTTCTAATGCTTCTTATAACGAGATGCCTCATTTCATTTCTATGTTCCGTGATAAGATATAATATTCATTGTGGAGTGTCATGTATACCTCGTATTCACTTGAAATGAATGTAAGTGCGACACTTCCATGCTAGAAAATAGCGTTTGCAGATGTCTACGTATCGTAGCAATAGAGTTCAAATGCTTCTTAAAACGAGATGCCTCATTTCATTTCTATGTTCCGTGATAAGATAAAATATTCATTGTGGAGTGTCTTGTATACCTCGTATTCACATCAAAAGAATGTAAATGCGACACATCCATGCTAGGAAATAGCGTTTGCAGACTTCTATGTATCGCAGCAATAGAGTTCCAATGCTTCCTAAAACGCGATATAGCTTCTCCCTTCTATGTTCCATGATAAGATACAATATTCATTGCGAAGTGTCGTGTATTCCTCGTATTCACTTTCAAAAGAACGTAAATAAGACACTTCCATGCTAGGAAATAGCGTTTGCAGATGTCTACGTATCGTAGCAATAGAGTTCTAATGCTTCTCAAAACGCGATATAGCACCTCATTCCTATGTTTCATGATAAGATATAATATTCATTGCGAAGTGTCATGTATATCTCGTATTTACTTCAAACGAATGTAAATGCGACACTTCCATGCTAGGAAATAGCGTTTGCAGATGTCTACGTATCGTAGCAGTAGAGTTCTAATGCTTCTTGAAACGCGATATCGCATCTCATTCCTATGTTTCATGATAAGATATAATATTCATTGCGAAGTGTCATGTATATCTCGTATTCACTTCAAAAATATGTAAATGCGACACTTCCATGCTAGGAAATAGCGTTTGCAGATGTCTACGTATCGTAGCAATAGAGTTCTAGTGCTTCTTAGAACGCGATATCGCATCTCACCTCTATGTTTCATGATAAGATATAATATTCATTGCGAAGTGTCATGTATACCTCGTATTCTCTTCAAAAGAACGTAAATAAGACACTTCCATGCTAGGAAATAGCGTTTGCAGATGTCTACGTATCGCAGCAATAGAGTTCCAATGCTTCCTAAAACGCGATATCGCATCTCCCTTCTACGTTTCATGATAAGGTATAATATTCATTGCGAAGTGTCATGTATACCTCGTATTCACTTCAAATGAATGTAAATGCGATACTTCCATGCTAGGAAATAGCGTTTGCAGATGTCTACGTATCGTAGCAATAGAGTTCTAATGCTTCTCAAAACGCGATATAGCACCTCATTCCTATGTTTCATGATAAGATATAATATTCATTGCGAAGTGTCATGTATATCTCGTATTGACTTCAAACGAATGTAAATGCGACACTTCCATGCTAGGAAATAGCGTTTGCAGATGTCTACGTATCGTAGCAATAGAGTTCTAATGCTTCTTAAAACGCGATATCGCATCTCATTCCTATGTTTCATGATAAGATATAATAATCATTGCGAAGTGTCATGTATACCTCGTATTCACTTCAAACGAATGTAAATGCGACACTTCCATGCTAGGAAATAGCGTTTGCAGATGTCTACGTATCGTAGCAATAGAGTTCTAATGCTTCTTAAAACGCGATATCGCATCTCATTCCTATGCTTCATGACAAGTTATAATAATCATTGCGAAGTGTCATGTATATCTCGTATTCACTTCAAACGAATTTAAATGCGACACTTCCATGCTAGGAAATAGCGTTTGCAGACGTCTACGTATCGTAGCAATAGATTTCTAATGCTTCTCAAAACGCGATATAGCACCTCATTCCTATGTTTCATGAGAAGATATAATATTCATTGCGATGTGTCATGTATACCTCGTATTCACTTCAAAACAATGTAAATGCGACACTTCCATGCTAGGAAATAGCGTTTGCAGATGTCTACGTATCGTAGCAATAGAGTTCTAATGCTTCTCAAAACGCGATATAGCACCTCATTCTTATGTTTCATGGTAAGATATAATATTCATTGCGAAGTGTCATGTATATCTCGCATTCACATCAAAAGAATGTAAATGCGACACTTCCATGCTAGGAAATAGCGTTTGCAGATGTCTACGTATCGCAGCAATAGAGTTCCAATGCTTCCTAAAACGCGATATCGCATCTCCCTTCTATGTTTCATGATAAGGTATAATATTCATTGCGAAGTGTCGTGTATTCCTCGTATTCACTTTCAAAAGAACGTAAATAAGACACTTCCATGCTAGGAAATAGCGTTTGCAGATGTCTACGTATCGTAGCAATAGAGTTCTAATGCTTCTCAAAACGCGATATAGCACCTCATTCCTATGTTTCATGATAAGATATAATATTCATTGCGAAGTGTCATGTATATCTCGTATTCACTTCAAACGAATGTAAATGCGACACTTCCATGCTAGGAAATAGCGTTTGCAGATGTCTACGTACCGTAGCAATTGAGTTCTAATGCTTCTTGAAACGCGATATCGCATCTCATTCCTATGTTTCATGATAAGATATAATATTCATTGCGAAGTGTCATGTATATCTCGTATTCACTTCAAACGTATGTAAATGCGACACTTCCATGCTAGGAAATAGCGTTTGCAGATGTCTACGTATCGCAGCAATGGAGTTCTAGTGCTTCTTAGAACGCGATATCGCATCTCACCTCTATGTTTCATGATAAGATATAATATTCATTGCGATGTGTCATGTATACCTCGTATTCACTTCAAAAGAATGGAAATGCGACACTTCCATGCTAGGAAATAGCGTTTGCAGATGTCTACGTATCGCAGCAATAGAGTTCCAATGCTTCCTAAAACGCGATATCGCATCTCCCTTCTACGTTTCATGATAAGGTATAATATTCATTGCGAAGTGTCATGTATACCTCGTATTCACTTCAAATGAATGTAAATGCGATACTTCCATGCTAGGAAATAGCGTTTGCAGATGTCTACGTATCGTAGCAATAGAGTTCTAATGCTTCCTAAAACGCGATATCGCATCTCCCTTCTACGTTTCATGATAAGGTATAATATTCATTGCGAAGTGTCATGTATACCTCGTATTCACTTCAAATGAATGTAAATGCGATACTTCCATGCTAGGAAATAGCGTTTGCAGATGTCTACGTATCGTAGCAATAGAGTTCTAATGCTTCTTAAAACGCGATATCGCATCTCATTCCTATGTTTCATGATAAGATATAATATTCATTGCGAAGTGTCATGTATATCTCGTATTCACTTCAAAAATATGTAAATGCGACACTTCCATGCTAGGAAATAGCGTTTGCAGATGTCTACGTATCGTAGCAATAGAGTTCTAGTGCTTCTTAGAACGCGATATCGCATCTCACCTCTATGTTTCATGATAAGATATAATATTCATTGCGAAGTGTCATGTATACCTCGTATTCACTTCAAAAGAACGTAAATAAGACACTTCCATGCTAGGAAATAGCGTTTGCAGATGTCTACGTATCGCAGCAATAGAGTTCCAATGCTTCCTAAAACGCGATATCGCATCTCCCTTCTACGTTTCATGATAAGGTATAATATTCATTGCGAAGTGTCATGTATACCTCGTATTCACTTCAAATGAATGTAAATGCGATACTTCCATGCTAGGAAATAGCGTTTGCAGATGTCTACGTATCGTAGCAATAGAGTTCTAATGCTTCTCAAAACGCGATATAGCACCTCATTCCTATGTTTCATGATAAGATATAATATTCATTGCGAAGTGTCATGTATATCTCGTATTGACTTCAAACGAATGTAAATGCGACACTTCCATGCTAGGAAATAGCGTTTGCAGATGTCTACGTATCGTAGCAATAGAGTTCTAATGCTTCTTAAAACGCGATATCGCATCTCATTCCTATGTTTCATGATAAGATATAATAATCATTGCGAAGTGTCATGTATACCTCGTATTCACTTCAAACGAATGTAAATGCGACACTTCCATGCTAGGAAATAGCGTTTGCAGATGTCTACGTATCGTAGCAATAGAGTTCTAATGCTTCTTAAAACGCGATATCGCATCTCATTCCTATGCTTCATGACAAGTTATAATAATCATTGCGAAGTGTCATGTATATCTCGTATTCACTTCAAACGAATTTAAATGCGACACTTCCATGCTAGGAAATAGCGTTTGCAGACGTCTACGTATCGTAGCAATAGATTTCTAATGCTTCTCAAAACGCGATATAGCACCTCATTCCTATGTTTCATGAGAAGATATAATATTCATTGCGATGTGTCATGTATACCTCGTATTCACTTCAAACGAATGTAAATGCGACGCTTCCATGCTAGGAAATAGCGTTTGCAGATGTCTACGTATCGTAGCAATAGAGTTCTAATGCTTCTTAAAACGCGATATCGCATCTCATTCCTATGCTTCATGACAAGTTATAATAATCATTGCGAAGTGTCATGTATATCTCGTATTCACTTCAAACGAATTTAAATGCGACACTTCCATGCTAGGAAATAGCGTTTGCAGACGTCTACGTATCGTAGCAATAGATTTCTAATGCTTCTCAAAACGCGATATAGCACCTCATTCCTATGTTTCATGAGAAGATATAAATATTCATTGCGATGTGTCATGTATACCTCGTATTCACTTCAAAAGAATGTAAATGCGACACTTCCATGCTAGGAAATAGCGTTTGCAGATGTCTACGTATCGTAGCAATAGAGTTCTAATGCTTCTCAAAACGCGATATAGCACCTCATTCCTATGTTTCATGATAAGATATAATATTCATTGCGAAGTGTCATGTATATCTCGTATTAACTTCAAACGAATGTAAATGCGACACTTCCATGCTAGGAAATAGCGTTTGCAGATGTCTACGTACCGTAGCAATTGAGTTCTAATGCTTCTTGAAACGCGATATCGCATCTCATTCCTATGTTTCATGATAAGATATAATATTCATTGCGAAGTGTCATGTATATCTCGTATTCACTTCAAACGTATGTAAATGCGACACTTCCATGCTAGGAAATAGCGTTTGCAGATGTCTACGTATCGTAGCAATGGAGTTCTAGTGCTTCTTAGAACGCGATATCGCATCTCACCTCTATGTTTCATGATAAGATATAATATTCATTGCGATGTGTCATGTATACCTCGTATTCACTTCAAAAGAATGTAAACGCGACACTTCCATGCTAGGAAATAGCGTTTGCAGATGTCTACGTATCGTAGCAATAGAGTTCTAATGCTTCTCAAAACGCGATATAGCACCTCATTCTTATGTTTCATGGTAAGATATAATATTCATTGCGAAGTGTCATGTATATCTCGCATTCACATCAAAAGAATGTAAATGCGACACTTCCATGCTAGGAAATAGCGTTTGCAGATGTCTACGTATCGCAGCAATAGAGTTCCAATGCTTCCTAAAACGCGATATCGCATCTCCCTTCTATGTTTCATGATAAGGTATAATATTCATTGCAAAGTGTCATGTATACCTCGTATTCACTTTAAAAGAATGTAAATGCGACACTTCCACGCTAGGAAATAGCGTTTGCAGATGTCTATGTATCGTAGCAATAGAGTTCAAATGCTTCTTAAAACGAGATGCCTCATTTCATTTCTATGTTCCGTGATAAGATAAAATATTCATTGTGGAGTGATATGTATACCTCGTACTCACTTCAAAAAAATGTAAATGCGACCCTTCCATGCTAGGGAATAGCCTTTGCAGATGTCTACGTATCGTAGCAATAGAGTTCCAATGCTTCTTAGAAAGCGATATCGCATCTCACTGCTATATTACATGAGAAGATATAATTTTCATTGCGAAGTGTCATGTATATCTCGTATTCACATCAAAAGAATGTAATTGCGACACTTCCATGCTAGGAAATAGCGTTTGCAGATGTCTACGTATCGTAGCAATAGAGTTCTAATGCTTCTTATAACGAGATGCCTCATTTCATTTCTATGTTCCGTGATAAGATATAATATTCATTGTGGAGTGTCATGTATACCTCGTATTCACTTGAAATGAATGTAAGTGCGACACTTCCATGCTAGAAAATAGCGTTTGCAGATGTCTACGTATCGTAGCAATAGAGTTCAAATGCTTCTTAAAACGAGATGCCTCATTTCATTTCTATGTTCCGTGATAAGATAAAATATTCATTGTGGAGTGTCTTGTATACCTCGTATTCACATCAAAAGAATGTAAATGCGACACATCCATGCTAGGAAATATCGTTTGCAGACTTCTATGTATCGCAGCAATAGAGTTCCAATGCTTCCTAAAACGCGATATAGCTTCTCCCTTCTATGTTCCATGATAAGATACAATATTCATTGCGAAGTGTCGTGTATTCCTCGTATTCACTTTCAAAAGAACGTAAATAAGACACTTCCATGCTAGGAAATAGCGTTTGCAGATGTCTACGTATCGTAGCAATAGAGTTCTAATGCTTCTCAAAACGCGATATAGCACCTCATTCCTATGTTTCATGATAAGATATAATATTCATTGCGAAGTGTCATGTATATCTCGTATTCACTTCAAAAATATGTAAATGCGACACTTCCATGCTAGGAAATAGCGTTTGCAGATGTCTACGTATCGTAGCAATAGAGTTCTAGTGCTTCTTAGAACGCGATATCGCATCTCACCTCTATGTTTCATGATAAGATATAATATTCATTGCGAAGTGTCATGTATACCTCGTATTCACTTCAAAAGAACGTAAATAAGACACTTCCATGCTAGGAAATAGCGTTTGCAGATGTCTACGTATCGCAGCAATAGAGTTCCAATGCTTCCTAAAACGCGATATCGCATCTCCCTTCTACGTTTCATGATAAGGTATAATATTCATTGCGAAGTGTCATGTATACCTCGTATTCACTTCAAATGAATGTAAATGCGATACTTCCATGCTAGGAAATAGCGTTTGCAGATGTCTACGTATCGTAGCAATAGAGTTCTAATGCTTCTCAAAACGCGATATAGCACCTCATTCCTATGTTTCATGATAAGATATAATATTCATTGCGAAGTGTCATGTATATCTCGTATTGACTTCAAACGAATGTAAATGCGACACTTCCATGCTAGGAAATAGCGTTTGCAGATGTCTACGTATCGTAGCAATAGAGTTCTAATGCTTCTTAAAACGCGATATCGCATCTCATTCCTATGTTTCATGATAAGATATAATAATCATTGCGAAGTGTCATGTATACCTCGTATTCACTTCAAACGAATGTAAATGCGACACTTCCATGCTAGGAAATAGCGTTTGCAGATGTCTACGTATCGTAGCAATAGAGTTCTAATGCTTCTTAAAACGCGATATCGCATCTCATTCCTATGCTTCATGACAAGTTATAATAATCATTGCGAAGTGTCATGTATATCTCGTATTCACTTCAAACGAATTTAAATGCGACACTTCCATGCTAGGAAATAGCGTTTGCAGACGTCTACGTATCGTAGCAATAGACTTCTAATGCTTCTCAAAACGCGATATAGCACCTCATTCCTATGTTTCATGAGAAGATATAATATTCATTGCGATGTGTCATGTATACCTCGTATTCACTTCAAAAGAATGTAAATGCGACACTTCCATGCTAGGAAATAGCGTTTGCAGATGTCTACGTATCGTAGCAATAGAGTTCTAATGCTTCTCAAAACGCGATATAGCACCTCATTCTTATGTTTCATGGTAAGATATAATATTCATTGCGAAGTGTCATGTATATCTCGCATTCACATCAAAAGAATGTAAATGCGACACTTCCATGCTAGGAAATAGCGTTTGCAGATGTCTACGTATCGCAGCAATAGAGTTCCAATGCTTCCTAAAACGCGATATCGCATCTCCCTTCTATGTTTCATGATAAGGTATAATATTCATTGCGAAGTGTCGTGTATTCCTCGTATTCACTTTCAAAAGAACGTAAATAAGACACTTCCATGCTAGGAAATAGCGTTTGCAGATGTCTACGTATCGTAGCAATAGAGTTCTAATGCTTCTCAAAACGCGATATAGCACCTCATTCCTATGTTTCATGATAAGATATAATATTCATTGCGAAGTGTCATGTATATCTCGTATTCACTTCAAACGAATGTAAATGCGACACTTCCATGCTAGGAAATAGCGTTTGCAGATGTCTACGTACCGTAGCAATTGAGTTCTAATGCTTCTTGAAACGCGATATCGCATCTCATTCCTATGTTTCATGATAAGATATAATATTCATTGCGAAGTGTCATGTATATCTCGTATTCACTTCAAACGTATGTAAATGCGACACTTCCATGCTAGGAAATAGCGTTTGCAGATGTCTACGTATCGTAGCAATGGAGTTCTAGTGCTTCTTAGAACGCGATATCGCATCTCACCTCTATGTTTCATGATAAGATATAATATTCATTGCGATGTGTCATGTATACCTCGTATTCACTTCAAAAGAATGTAAACGCGACACTTCCATGCTAGGAAATAGCGTTTGCAGATGTCTACGTATCGTAGCAATAGAGTTGTAATGCTTCCCAAAACGCGATATAGCACCTCATTCCTATGTTTCATGATAAGATATAATATTCATTGCGAAGTGTCATGTATATCTCGTATTCACATCAAAAGAATGTAAATGCGACACTTCCATGCTAGGAAATAGCGTTTGCAGATGTCTACGTGTCGTAGCAATAGAGTCCTAATGCTTCTTAAAACGCGATATCGCATCTCACTGCTATGTTTCATGATAAGATATAATATTCATTATGGAGTGTCATGTATACCTCGTACTCACTTCAAAAGAATGTAAATGCGACCCTTCCATGCCAGGAAATAGCCTTTGCAGATGTCTACGTATCGTAGCAATAGAGATCTAATGCTTCTTAGAACGCGATATCGCATCTCACTTCTATGTTTCATGATAAGATATAATATTCATTGCGAAGTGTCATGTATACCCGTATTCACTTCAAAAGAGTGTAAACGCGACACTTCCATGCTAGGAAATAGCGTTTGCAGATGTCTACGTATCGCAGCAATAGAGTTCTAATGCTTCTTAGAACGCGATATCGCATCTCACTTCTATGTTCCATGATAAGGTATAATATTCATTGCGAAGTGTCATGTATACCTCGTATTCACTTCAAATGAATGTAAATGCGACACTTCCATGCTAGGAAATAGCGTTTGCAGATGTCTACGTATCGTAGCAATAGAGTTCTAATGCTTCTTAAGACGAGATACCTCCTTTCATTTCTATGTTCCGTGATAAGATATAATACTCATTGTGGAGTGTCATGTATACCTCGTATTCACATCAAAAGAATGTAAATGCGACACATCCATGCTAGGAAATAGCGTTTGCAGATGTCTACGTATCGCAGCAATAGAGTTCTAATGCTTCTTAAAACGCGATATCGCATCTCACTGCTATATTTCATGAGAAGATATAATATTCATTGTGGAGTGTCATGTATACCTCGTATTCACATCAAAAGAATGTAAATGCGACACTTCCATGCTAGGAAATAGCGTTTGCAGATGTCTACGTATCGCAGCAATAGAGTTCCAATGCTTCCTAAAACGCGATATCGCATCTCCCTTCTACGTTTCATGATAAGGTATAATATTCATTGCGAAGTGTCATGTATACCTCGTATTCACTTCAAATGAATGTAAATGCGATACTTCCATGCTAGGAAATAGCGTTTGCAGATGTCTACGTATCGTAGCAATAGAGTTCTAATGCTTCTCAAAACGCGATATAGCACCTCATTCCTATGTTTCATGATAAGATATAATATTCATTGCGAAGTGTCATGTATATCTCGTATTCACTTCAAACGAATGTAAATGCGACACTTCCATGCTAGGAAATAGCGTTTGCAGATGTCTACGTATCGTAGCAATAGAGTTCTAATGCTTCTTAAAACGCGATATCGCATCTCATTCCTATGTTTCATGATAAGATATAATATTCATTGCGAAGTGTCATGTATATCTCGTATTCACTTCAAAAATATGTAAATGCGACACTTCCATGCTAGGAAATAGCGTTTGCAGATGTCTACGTATCGTAGCAATAGAGTTCTAGTGCTTCTTAGAACGCGATATCGCATCTCACCTCTATGTTTCATGATAAGATATAATATTCATTGCGAAGTGTCATGTATACCTCGTATTCACTTCAAAAGAACGTAAATAAGACACTTCCATGCTAGGAAATAGCGTTTGCAGATGTCTACGTATCGCAGCAATAGAGTTCCAATGCTTCCTAAAACGCGATATCGCATCTCCCTTCTACGTTTCATGATAAGGTATAATATTCATTGCGAAGTGTCATGTATACCTCGTATTCACTTCAAATGAATGTAAATGCGATACTTCCATGCTAGGAAATAGCGTTTGCAGATGTCTACGTATCGTAGCAATAGAGTTCTAATGCTTCTCAAAACGCGATATAGCACCTCATTCCTATGTTTCATGATAAGATATAATATTCATTGCGAAGTGTCATGTATATCTCGTATTGACTTCAAACGAATGTAAATGCGACACTTCCATGCTAGGAAATAGCGTTTGCAGATGTCTACGTATCGTAGCAATAGAGTTCTAATGCTTCTTAAAACGCGATATCGCATCTCATTCCTATGTTTCATGATAAGATATAATAATCATTGCGAAGTGTCATGTATACCTCGTATTCACTTCAAACGAATGTAAATGCGACACTTCCATGCTAGGAAATAGCGTTTGCAGATGTCTACGTATCGTAGCAATAGAGTTCTAATGCTTCTTAAAACGCGATATCGCATCTCATTCCTATGCTTCATGACAAGTTATAATAATCATTGCGAAGTGTCATGTATATCTCGTATTCACTTCAAACGAATTTAAATGCGACACTTCCATGCTAGGAAATAGCGTTTGCAGACGTCTACGTATCGTAGCAATAGATTTCTAATGCTTCTCAAAACGCGATATAGCACCTCATTCCTATGTTTCATGAGAAGATATAATATTCATTGCGATGTGTCATGTATACCTCGTATTCACTTCAAAAGAATGTAAATGCGACACTTCCATGCTAGGAAATAGCGTTTGCAGATGTCTACGTATCGTAGCCATAGAGTTCTAATGCTTCTCAAAACGCGATATAGCACCTCATTCTTATGTTTCATGGTAAGATATAATATTCATTGCGAAGTGTCATGTATATCTCGCATTCACATCAAAAGAATGTAAATGCGACACTTCCATGCTAGGAAATAGCGTTTGCAGATGTCTACGTATCGCAGCAATAGAGTTCCAATGCTTCCGAAAACGCGATATCGCATCTCCCTTCTATGTTTCATGATAAGGTATAATATTCATTGCGAAGTGTCGTGTATTCCTCGTATTCACTTTCAAAAGAACGTAAATAAGACACTTCCATGCTAGGAAATAGCGTTTGCAGATGTCTACGTATCGTAGCAATAGAGTTCTAATGCTTCTCAAAACGCGATATAGCACCTCATTCCTATGTTTCATGATAAGATATAATATTCATTGCGAAGTGTCATGTATATCTCGTATTCACTTCAAACGAATGTAAATGCGACACTTCCATGCTAGGAAATAGCGTTTGCAGATGTCTACGTACCGTAGCAATTGAGTTCTAATGCTTCTTGAAACGCGATATCGCATCTCATTCCTATGTTTCATGATAAGATATAATATTCATTGCGAAGTGTCATGTATATCTCGTATTCACTTCAAACGTATGTAAATGCGACACTTCCATGCTAGGAAATAGCGTTTGCAGATGTCTACGTATCGTAGCAATGGAGTTCTAGTGCTTCTTAGAACGCGATATCGCATCTCACCTCTATGTTTCATGATAAGATATAATATTCATTGCGATGTGTCATGTATACCTCGTATTCACTTCAAAAGAATGTAAACGCGACACTTCCATGCTAGGAAATAGCGTTTGCAGATGTCTACGTATCGTAGCAATAGAGTTGTAATGCTTCCCAAAACGCGATATAGCACCTCATTCCTATGTTTCATGATAAGATATAATATTCATTGCGAAGTGTCATGTATATCTCGTATTCACATCAAAAGAATGTAAATGCGACACTTCCATGCTAGGAAATAGCGTTTGCAGATGTCTACGTGTCGTAGCAATAGAGTCCTAATGCTTCTTAAAACGCGATATCGCATCTCACTGCTATGTTTCATGATAAGATATAATATTCATTATGGAGTGTCATGTATACCTCGTACTCACTTCAAAAGAATGTAAATGCGACCCTTCCATGCCAGGAAATAGCCTTTGCAGATGTCTACGTATCGTAGCAATAGAGTTCTAATGCTTCTTAGAACGCGATATCGCATCTCACTTCTATGTTTCATGATAAGATATAATATCCATTGCGAAGTGTCATGTATACCCGTATTCACTTCAAAAGAGTGTAAACGCGACACTTCCATGCTAGGAAATAGCGTTTGCAGATGTCTACGTATCGCAGCAATAGAGTTCTAATGCTTCTTAGAACGCGATATCGCATCTCACTTCTATGTTCCATGATAAGGTATAATATTCATTGCGAAGTGTCATGTATACCTCGTATTCACTTCAAATGAATGTAAATGCGACACTTCCATGCTAGGAAATAGCGTTTGCAGATGTCTACGTATCGTAGCAATAGAGTTCTAATGCTTCTTAAAACGAGATACCTCCTTTCATTTCTATGTTCCGTGATAAGATATAATACTCATTGTGGAGTGTCATGTATACCTCGTATTCACATCAAAAGAATGTAAATGCGACACATCCATGCTAGGAAATAGCGTTTGCAGATGTCTACGTATCGCAGCAATAGAGTTCTAATGCTTCTTAAAACGCGATATCGCATCTCACTGCTATATTTCATGAGAAGATATAATATTCATTGTGGAGTGTCATGTATACCTCGTATTCACATCAAAAGAATGTAAATGCGACACTTCCATGCTAGGAAATAGCGTTTGCAGATGTCTACGTATCGCAGCAATAGAGTTCCAATGCTTCCTAAAACGCGATATCGCATCTCCCTTCTACGTTTCATGATAAGGTATAATATTCATTGCGAAGTGTCATGTATACCTCGTATTCACTTCAAATGAATGTAAATGCGATACTTCCATGCTAGGAAATAGCGTTTGCAGATGTCTACGTATCGTAGCAATAGAGTTCTAATGCTTCTCAAAACGCGATATAGCACCTCATTCCTATGTTTCATGATAAGATATAATATTCATTGCGAGGTGTCATGTATATCTCGTATTCACTTCAAACGAATGTAAATGCGACACTTCCATGCTAGGAAATAGCGTTTGCAGATGTCTACGTATCGTAGCAATAGAGTTCTAATGCTTCTTAAAACGCGATATCGCATCTCATTCCTATGTTTCATGATAAGATATAATAATCATTGCGAAGTGTCATGTATACCTCGTATTCACTTCAAACGAATGTAAATGCGACACTTCCATGCTAGGAAATAGCGTTTGCAGATGTCTACGTATCGTAGCAATAGAGTTCTAATGCTTCTTAAAACGCGATATCGCATCTCATTCCTATGCTTCATGACAAGTTATAATAATCATTGCGAAGTGTCATGTATATCTCGTATTCACTTCAAACGAATTTAAATGCGACACTTCCATGCTAGGAAATAGCGTTTGCAGACGTCTACGTATCGTAGCAATAGATTTCTAATGCTTCTCAAAACGCGATATAGCACCTCATTCCTATGTTTCATGAGAAGATATAATATTCATTGCGATGTGTCATGTATACCTCGTATTCACTTCAAAAGAATGTAAATGCGACACTTCCATGCTAGGAAATAGCGTTTGCAGATGTCTACGTATCGTAGCAATAGAGTTCTAATGCTTCTCAAAACGCGATATAGCACCTCATTCTTATGTTTCATGGTAAGATATAATATTCATTGCGAAGTGTCATGTATATCTCGCATTCACATCAAAAGAATGTAAATGCGACACTTCCATGCTAGGAAATAGCGTTTGCAGATGTCTACGTATCGCAGCAATAGAGTTCCAATGCTTCCTAAAACGCGATATCGCATCTCCCTTCTATGTTTCATGATAAGGTATAATATTCATTGCGAAGTGTCGTGTACTCCTCGTATTCACTTTCAAAAGAACGTAAATAAGACACTTCCATGCTAGGAAATAGCGTTTGCAGATGTCTACGTATCGTAGCAATAGAGTTCTAATGCTTCTCAAAACGCGATATAGCACCTCATTCCTATGTTTCATGATAAGATATAATATTCATTGCGAAGTGTCATGTATATCTCGTATTCACTTCAAACGAATGTAAATGCGACACTTCCATGCTAGGAAATAGCGTTTGCAGATGTCTACGTACCGTAGCAATAGAGTTCTAATGCTTCTTGAAACGCGATATCGCATCTCATTCCTATGTTTCATGATAAGATATAATATTCATTGCGAAGTGTCATGTATATCTCGTATTCACTTCAAACGTATGTAAATGCGACACTTCCATGCTAGGAAATAGCGTTTGCAGATGTCTACGTATCGTAGCAATGGAGTTCTAGTGCTTCTTAGAACGCGATATCGCATCTCACCTCTATGTTTCATGATAAGATATAATATTCATTGCGATGTGTCATGTATACCTCGTATTCACTTCAAAAGAATGTAAACGCGACACTTCCATGCTAGGAAATAGCGTTTGCAGATGTCTACGTATCGTAGCAATAGAGTTGTAATGCTTCCCAAAACGCGATATAGCACCTCATTCCTATGTTTCATGATAAGATATAATATTCATTGCGAAGTGTCATGTATATCTCGTATTCACATCAAAAGAATGTAAATGCGACACTTCCATGCTAGGAAATAGCGTTTGCAGATGTCTACGTGTCGTAGCAATAGAGTTCTAATGCTTCTTAGAACGCGATATCGCATCTCACTTCTATGTTTCATGATAAGATATAATATTCATTGCGAAGTGTCATGTATACCCGTATTCACTTCAAAAGAGTGTAAACGCGACACTTCCATGCTAGGAAATAGCGTTTGCAGATGTCTACGTATCGCAGCAATAGAGTTCTAATGCTTCTTAGAACGCGATATCGCATCTCACTTCTATGTTCCATGATAAGGTATAATATTCATTGCGAAGTGTCATGTATACCTCGTATTCACTTCAAATGAATGTAAATGCGACACTTCCATGCTAGGAAATAGCGTTTGCAGATGTCTACGTATCGTAGCAATAGAGTTCTAATGCTTCTTAAAACGAGATACCTCCTTTCATTTCTATGTTCCGTGATAAGATATAATACTCATTGTGGAGTGTCATGTATACCTCGTATTCACATCAAAAGAATGTAAATGCGACACATCCATGCTAGGAAATAGCGTTTGCAGATGTCTACGTATCGCAGCAATAGAGTTCTAATGCTTCTTAAAACGCGATATCGCATCTCACTGCTATATTTCATGAGAAGATATAATATTCATTGTGGAGTGTCATGTATACCTCGTATTCACATCAAAAGAATGTAAATGCGACACTTCCATGCTAGGAAATAGCGTTTGCAGATGTCTACGTATCGCAGCAATAGAGTTCCAATGCTTCCTAAAACGCGATATCGCATCTCCCTTCTATGTTTCATGATAAGGTATAATATTCATTGCGAAGTGTCATGTATACCTCGTATTCACTTCAAATGAATGTAAATGCGATACTTCCATGCTAGGAAATAGCGTTTGCAGATGTCTACGTATCGTAGCAATAGAGTTCTAATGCTTCTCAAAACGCGATATAGCACCTCATTCCTATGTTTCATGATAAGATATAATATTCATTGCGAAGTGTCATGTATATCTCGTATTCACTTCAAACGAATGTAAATGCGACACTTCCATGCTAGGAAATAGCGTTTGCAGATGTCTACGTATCGTAGCAATAGAGTTCTAATGCTTCTTAAAACGCGATATCGCATCTCATTCCTATGTTTCATGATAAGATATAATAATCATTGCGAAGTGTCATGTATACCTCGTATTCACTTCAAACGAATGTAAATGCGACACTTCCATGCTAGGAAATAGCGTTTGCAGATGTCTACGTATCGTAGCAATAGAGTTCTAATGCTTCTTAAAACGCGATATCGCATCTCAATCCTATGTTTCATGATAAGTTATAATAATCATTGCGAAGTGTCATGTATATCTCGTATCCACTTCAAAGGAATTTAAATGCGACACTTCCATGCTAGGAAATAGCGTTTGCAGATGTCTACGTATCGTAGCAATAGCGTAATAATGCTTCTTAAAACGAGATGTCGCATCTCACTGCTATGTTTCATGATAAGATATAATATTCATTATGGAGTGATATGTATACCTAGTACTCTCTTCAAAAGAATGTAAATGCGACCCTTCCATGCTAGGGAATAGCCTTTGCAGATGTCTACGTATCGTAGCAATAGAGTTCTAATGCTTCTTAGAACGCGATATCGCATCTCACTTTTATGTTTCATGATAAGATATAATATTCATTGCGAAGTGTCATGTATACCTCGTATTCACTTCAAAAGAATGTAAATGCGACACTTCCATGCTAGGAAATAGCGTTTGCAGATGTCTACGTATCGTAGCAATAGAGTTCTAATGCTTCTTAAAACGCGATATCGCATCTCACTGCTATGTTTCATGATAAGATATAATATTCATTATGGAGTGATATGTATACCTCGTACTCACTTCAAAAAAATGTAAATGCGACCCTTCCATGCTAGGGAATAGCCTTTGCAGATGTCTACGTATCGTAGCAATAGAGTTCCAAAGCTTCTTAGAACGCGATATCGCATCTCACTTTTATGTTTCATGATAAGATATAATATTCATTGCGAAGTGTCATGTATATCTCGTATTCACTTCAAACGAATGTAAATGCGACACTTCCATGCTAGGAAATAGCGTTTGCAGATGTCTACGTATCGTAGCAATAGAGTTCTAATGCTTCTTAAAACGCGATATCGCATCTCACTGCTATATTTCATGAGAAGATATAATATTCATTGCGAAGTGTCATGTATATCTCGTATTCTAATCAAAAGAATGTAATTGCGACACTTCCATGCTAGGAAATAGCGTTTGCAGATGTCTACGTATCGTGGCAATAGAGTTCTAATGCTTCTTATAACGAGATGCCTCATTTCATTTCTATGTTCCGTGATAAGATATAATATTCATTGTGGAGTGTCATGTATACCTCGTATTCACATCAAAAGAATGTAAATGCGACACTTCCATGCTAGGAAGTAGCGGTTGCAGATGTCTACGTATCGTAGCAATAGAGTTCCAATGCTTCCTAAAACGCGATATCGCATCTCCCTTCTATGTTTCATGATAAGGTATAATATTCATTGCGAAGTGTCGTGTATTCCTCGTATTGACTTTCAAAAGAACGTAAATAAGACACTTCCATGCTAGGAAATAGCGTTTGCAGATGTCTACGTATCGTAGCAATAGAGTTCTAATGCTTCTCAAAACGCGATATAGCACCTCATTCCTATGTTTCATGATAAGATATAATATTCATTGCGAAGTGTCATGTATATCTCGTATTCACTTCAAACGAATGTAAATGCGACACTTCCATGCTAGGAAATAGCGTTTGCAGATGTCTACGTACCGTAGCAATAGAGTTCTAATGCTTCTTGAAACGCGATATCGCATCTCATTCCTATGTTTCATGATAAGATATAATATTCATTGCGAAGTGTCATGTATACCTCGTATTCACTTCAAAAGAATGTAAATGCGACACTTCCATGCTAGGAAATAGCGTTTGCAGATGTCTACGTATCGTAGCAATAGAGTTCTAATGCTTCTTAAAACGCGATATCGCTTCTCTCTTCTATGTTTCATGATAAGGTATAATATTCATTGCGAAGCGTCATGTATACCTCGTATTCACTTCAAATGAATGTAAATGCGGCACTTCCATGCTAGGAAATAGCGTTTGCAGATGTCTACGTATCGTAGCAATAGAGTTCTGATGCTTCTTAAAACGAGATGCCTCATTTCATTTCTATGTTCCGTGATAAGATATAATGTTCATTGTGGAGTGTCATGTATACCTCGTATTCACATCAAAAGAATGTAAATGCGACACTTCCATGCTAGGAAATAGCGTTTGCAGATGTCTACGTATCGTGGCAATAGAGTTCTAATGCTTCTTATAACGAGATGCCTCATTTCATTTCTATGTTCCGTGATAAGATATAATATTCATTGTGGAGTGTCATGTATACCTCGTATTCACTTCAAATGAATGTAAATGCGACACTTTCATGCTAGGAAGTAGCGGTTGCAGATGTCCACGTATCGTAGCAATAGGGTTCTAATGCTTCTTAAGACGCGATATCGCATCTCACTTCTATGTTATATGACAAGTTAGAATAATCATTGCGAAGTGTCATGTATATCTCGTATTCACTTCAAACGAATTTAAATGCGACACTTCCATGCTAGGAAATAGCGTTTGCAGACGTCTACGTATCGTAGCAATAGATTTCTAATGCTTCTCAAAACGCGATATAGCACCTCATTCCTATGTTTCATGAGAAGATATAATATTCATTGCGATGTGTCATGTATACCTCGTATTCACTTCAAAAGAATGTAAATGCGACACTTCCATGCTAGGAAATAGCGTTTGCAGATGTCTACGTATCGTAGCAATAGAGTTCTAATGCTTCTCAAAACGCGATATAGCACCTCATTCTTATGTTTCATGGTAAGATATAATATTCATTGCGAAGTGTCATGTATATCTCGCATTCACATCAAAAGAATGTAAATGCGACACTTCCATGCTAGGAAATAGCGTTTGCAGATGTCTACGTATCGCAGCAATGGAGTTCTAGTGCTTCTTAGAACGCGA
Organism: Xylocopa sonorina; assembly: GCF_050948175.1. Classification (NCBI taxonomy): domain Eukaryota; kingdom Metazoa; phylum Arthropoda; class Insecta; order Hymenoptera; family Apidae; genus Xylocopa; species Xylocopa sonorina. The sequence goes on from NW_027490350.1 coordinate 143,541, forward strand.
TATCGCATCTCACCTCTATGTTTCATGATAAGATATAATATTCATTGCGATGTGTCATGTATACCTCGTATTCACTTCAAAAGCATGTAAACGCGACACTTCCATGCTAGGAAATAGCGTTTGCAGATGTCTACGTATCGTAGCAATAGAGTTGTAATGCTTCCCAAAACGCGATATAGCACCTCATTCCTATGGTTTCATGATAGATATAATATTCATTGCGAAGTGTCATGTATACCCGTATTCACTTCAAAAGAGTGTAAACGCGACACTTCCATGCTAGGAAATAGCGTTTGCAGATGTCTACGTATCGCAGCAATAGAGTTCTAATGCTTCTTAGAACGCGATATCGCATCTCACTTCTATGTTCCATGATAAGGTATAATATTAATTGCGAAGTGTCATGTATACCTCGTATTCACTTCAAATGAATGTAAATGCGACACTTCCATGCTAGGAAATAGCGTTTGCAGATGTCTACGTATCGTAGCAATAGAGTTCTAATGCTTCTTAAAACGAGATACCTCCTTTCATTTCTATGTTCCGTGATAAGATATAATACTCATTGTGGAGTGTCATGTATACCTCGTATTCACATCAAAAGAACGTAAATGCTACACATCCATGCTAGGAAATAGCGTTTGCAGATGTCTACGTATCGCAGCAATAGAGTTCTAATGCTTCTTAAAACGCGATATCGCATCTCACTGCTATATTTCATGAGAAGATATAATATTCATTGTGGAGTGTCATGTATACCTCGTATTCACATCAAAAGAATGTAAATGCGACACTTCCATGCTAGGAAATAGCGTTTGCAGATGTCTACGTATCGCAGCAATAGAGTTCCAATGCTTCCTAAAACGCGATATCGCATCTCCCTTCTATGTTTCATGATAAGGTATAATATTCATTGCGAAGTGTCATGTATACCTCGTATTCACTTCAAATGAATGTAAATGCGATACTTCCATGCTAGGAAATAGCGTTTGCAGATGTCTACGTATCGTAGCAATAGAGTTCTAATGCTTCTCAAAACGCGATATAGCACCTCATTCCTATGTTTCATGATAAGATATAATATTCATTGCGAAGTGTCATGTATATCTCGTATTCACTTCAAACGAATGTAAATGCGACACTTCCATGCTAGGAAATAGCGTTTGCAGATGTCTACGTATCGTAGCAATAGAGTTCTAATGCTTCTTAAAACGCGATATCGCATCTCATTCCTATGTTTCATGATAAGATATAATAATCATTGCGAAGTGTCATGTATACCTCGTATTCACTTCAAACGAATGTAAATGCGACACTTCCATGCTAGGAAATAGCGTTTGCAGATGTCTACGTATCGTAGCAATAGAGTTCTAATGCTTCTTAAAACGCGATATCGCATCTCATTCCTATGTTTCATGATAAGTTATAATAATCATTGCGAAGTGTCATGTATATCTCGTATCCACTTCAAACGAATTTAAATGCGACACTTCCATGCTAGGAAATAGCGTTTGCAGATGTCTACGTATCGTAGCAATAGCGTAATAATGCTTCTTAAAACGAGATGTCGCATCTCACTGCTAAGTTTCATGATAAGATATAATATTCATTATGGAGTGATATGTATACCTAGTACTCACTTCAAAAGAATGTAAATGCGACCCTTCCATGCTAGGGAATAGCCTTTGCAGATGTCTACGTATCGTAGCAATAGAGTTCTAATGCTTCTTAGAACGCGATATCGCATCTCACTTTTATGTTTCATGATAAGATATAATATTCATTGCGAAGTGTCATGTATACCTCGTATTCACTTCAAAAGAATGTAAATGCGACACTTCCATGCTAGGAAATAGCGTTTGCAGATGTCTACGTATCGTAGCAATAGAGTTCTAATGCTTCTTAAAACGCGATATCGCATCTCACTGCTATGTTTCATGATAAGATATAATATTCATTATGGAGTGATATGTATACCTCGTACTCACTTCAAAAAAATGTAAATGCGACCCTTCCATGCTAGGGAATAGCCTTTGCAGATGTCTACGTATCGTAGCAATAGAGTTCCAAAGCTTCTTAGAACGCGATATCGCATCTCACTTTTATGTTTCATGATAAGATATAATATTCATTGCGAAGTGTCATGTATATCTCGTATTCACTTCAAACGAATGTAAATGCGACACTTCCATGCTAGGAAATAGCGTTTGCAGATGTCTACGTATCGTAGCAATAGAGTTCTAATGCTTCTTAAAACGCGATATCGCATCTCACTGCTATATTTCATGAGAAGGTATAATATTCATTGCGAAGTGTCATGTATACCTCGTATTCACTTCAAAAGAACGTAAATAAGACACTTCCGTGCTAGGAAATAGCGTTTGCAGATGTCTACGTATCGTAGCAAAAGAGTTCTAATGCTCCTTAAAACGCGATATCGCATCTCACATCTATGTTTCATGATAAGATATAATATTCATTGCGAAGTGTCATGTATACCTCGTATTCACTTCAAAAGAATGTAAATGCGACACTTCCATGCTAGGAAATAGCGTTTGCAGATGTCTACGTATCGTAGCAATAGAGTTCTAATGCTTCTTAAAACGCGATATCGCTTCTCTCTTCTATGTTTCATGATAAGGTATAATATTCATTGCGATGTGTCATGTATACCTCGTATTCACTTCAAAAGAATGTAAACGCGACACTTCCATGCTAGGAAATAGCGTTTGCAGATGTCTACGTATCGTAGCAATAGAGTTGTAATGCTTCCCAAAACGCGATATAGCACCTCATTCCTATGTTTCATGATAAGATATAATATTCATTGCGAAGTGTCATGTATATCTCGTATTCACATCAAAAGAATGTAAATGCGACACTTCCATGCTAGGAAATAGCGTTTGCAGATGTCTACGTGTCGTAGCAATAGAGTCCTAATGCTTCTTAAAACGCGATATCGCATCTCACTGCTATGTTTCATGATAAGATATAATATTCATTATGGAGTGTCATGTATACCTCGTACTCACTTCAAAAGAATGTAAATGCGACCCTTCCATGCCAGGAAATAGCCTTTGCAGATGTCTACGTATCGTAGCAATAGAGTTCTAATGCTTCTTAGAACGCGATATCGCATCTCACTTCTATGTTTCATGATAAGATATAATATTCATTGCGAAGTGTCATGTATACCCGTATTCACTTCAAAAGAGTGTAAACGCGACACTTCCATGCTAGGAAATAGCGTTTGCAGATGTCTACGTATCGCAGCAATAGAGTTCTAATGCTTCTTAGAACGCGATATCGCATCTCACTTCTATGTTCCATGATAAGGTATAATATTCATTGCGAAGTGTCATGTATACCTCGTATTCACTTCAAATGAATGTAAATGCGACACTTCCATGCTAGGAAATAGCGTTTGCAGATGTCTACGTATCGTAGCAATAGAGTTCTAATGCTTCTTAAAACGCGATATCGCATCTCACTGCTATATTTCATGAGAAGATATAATATTCATTGTGGAGTGTCATGTATACCTCGTATTCACATCAAAAGAATGTAAATGCGACACTTCCATGCTAGGAAATAGCGTTTGCAGATGTCTACGTATCGTAGCAATAGAGTTCCAATGCTTCCTAAAACGCGATATCGCATCTCCCTTCTATGTTTCATGATAAGGTATAATATTCATTGCGAAGTGTCGTGTATTCCTCGTATTCACTTTCAAAAGAACGTAAATAAGACACTTCCATGCTAGGAAATAGCGTTTGCAGATGTCTACGTATCGTAGCAATAGAGTTCTAATGCTTCTCAAAACGCGATATAGCACCTCATTCCTATGTTTCATGATAAGATATAATATTCATTGCGAAGTGTCATGTATATCTCGTATTCACTTCAAACGAATGTAAATGCGACACTTCCATGCTAGGAAATAGCGTTTGCAGATGTCTACGTACCGTAGCAATAGAGTTCTAATGCTTCTTGGAACGCGATATCGCATCTCATTCCTATGTTTCATGATAAGATGTAATATTCATTGCGAAGTGTCATGTATATCTCGTATTCACTTCAAACGTATGTAAATGCGACACTTCCATGCTAGGAAATAGCGTTTGCAGATGTCTACGTATCGTAGCAATGGAGTTCTAGTGCTTCTTAGAACGCGATATCGCATCTCACCTCTATGTTTCATGATAAGATATAATATTCATTGCGATGTGTCATGTATACCTCGTATTCACTTCAAAAGAATGTAAACGCGACACTTCCATGCTAGGAAATAGCGTTTGCAGATGTCTACGTATCGTAGCAATAGAGTTGTAATGCTTCCCAAAACGCGATATAGCACCTCATTCCTATGTTTCATGATAAGATATAATATTCATTGCGAAGTGTCATGTATATCTCGTATTCACATCAAAAGAATGTAAATGCGACACTTCCATGCTAGGAAATAGCGTTTGCAGATGTCTACGTGTCGTAGCAATAGAGTCCTAATGCTTCTTAAAACGCGATATCGCATCTCACTGCTATGTTTCATGATAAGATATAATATTCATTATGGAGTGTCATGTATACCTCGTACTCACTTCAAAAGAATGTAAATGCGACCCTTCCATGCCAGGAAGTAGCCTTTGCAGATGTCTACGTATCGTAGCAATAGAGTTCTAATGCTTCTTAGAACGCGATATCGCATCTCACTTCTATGTTTCATGATAAGATATAATATTCATTGCGAAGTGTCATGTATACCCGTATTCACTTCAAAAGAGTGTAAACGCGACACTTCCATGCTAGGAAATAGCGTTTGCAGATGTCTACGTATCGTAGCAATAGAGTTCTAATGCTTCTTAAAACGAGATACCTCCTTTCATTTCTATGTTCCGTGATAAGATATAATACTCATTGTGGAGTGTCATGTATACCTCGTATTCACATCAAAAGAATGTAAATGCGACACATCCATGCTAGGAAATAGCGTTTGCAGATGTCTACGTATCGCAGCAATAGAGTTCTAATGCTTCTTAAAACGCGATATCGCATCTCACTGCTATATTTCATGAGAAGATATAATATTCATTGTGGAGTGTCATGTATACCTCGTATTCACATCAAAAGAATGTAAATGCGATACTTCCATGCTAGGAAATAGCGTTTGCAGATGTCTACGTATCGTAGCAATAGAGTTCTAATGCTTCTCAAAACGCGATATAGCACCTCATTCCTATGTTTCATGATAAGATATAATATTCATTGCGAAGTGTCATGTATATCTCGTATTCACTTCAAACGAATGTAAATGCGACACTTCCATGCTAGGAAATAGCGTTTGCAGATGTCTACGTATCGTAGCAATAGAGTTCTAATGCTTCTTAAAACGCGATATCGCATCTCATTCCTATGTTACATGATAAGATATAATAATCATTGCGAAGTGTCATGTATACCTCGTATTCACTTCAAACGAATGTAAATGCGACACTTCCATGCTAGGAAATAGCGTTTGCAGATGTCTACGTATCGTAGCAATAGAGTTCTAATGCTTCTTAAAACGCGATATCGCATCTCATTCCTATGTTTCATGATAAGTTATAATAATCATTGCGAAGTGTCATGTATATCTCGTATCCACTTCAAACGAATTTAAATGCGACACTTCCATGCTAGGAAATAGCGTTTGCAGATGTCTACGTATCGTAGCAATAGCGTAATAATGCTTCTTAAAACGAGATGTCGCATCTCACTGCTAAGTTTCATGATAAGATATAATATTCATTATGGAGTGATATGTATACCTAGTACTCACTTCAAAAGAATGTAAATGCGACCCTTCCATGCTAGGGAATAGCCTTTGCAGATGTCTACGTATCGTAGCAATAGAGTTCTAATGCTTCTTAGAACGCGATATCGCATCTCACTTTTATGTTTCATGATAAGATATAATATTCATTGCGAAGTGTCATGTATACCTCGTATTCACTTCAAAAGAATGTAAATGCGACACTTCCATGCTAGGAAATAGCGTTTGCAGATGTCTACGTATCGTAGCAATAGAGTTCTAATGCTTCTTAAAACGCGATATCGCATCTCACTGCTATGTTTCATGATAAGATATAATATTCATTATGGAGTGATATGTATACCTCGTACTCACTTCAAAAAAATGTAAATGCGACCCTTCCATGCTAGGGAATAGCCTTTGCAGATGTCTACGTATCGTAGCAATAGAGTTCCAAAGCTTCTTAGAACGCGATATCGCATCTCACTTTTATGTTTCATGATAAGATATAATATTCATTGCGAAGTGTCATGTATATCTCGTATTCACTTCAAACGAATGTAAATGCGACACTTCCATGCTAGGAAATAGCGTTTGCAGATGTCTACGTATCGTAGCAATAGAGTTCTAATGCTTCTTAAAACGCGATATCGCATCTCACTGCTATATTTCATGAGAAGATATAATATTCATTGCGAAGTGTCATGTATACCTCGTATTCACATCAAAAGAATGTAAATGCGACACTTCCATGCTAGGAAATAGCGTTTGCAGATGTCTACGTATCGTAGCAATAGAGTTCCAATGCTTCCTAAAACGCGATATCGCATCTCCCTTCTATGTTTCATGATAAGGTATAATATTCATTGCGAAGTGTCGTGTATTCCTCGTATTCACTTTCAAAAGAACGTAAATAAGACACTTCCATGCTAGGAAATAGCGTTTGCAGATGTCTACGTATCGTAGCAATAGAGTTCTAATGCTTCTCAAAACGCGATATAGCACCTCATTCCTATGTTTCATGATAAGATATAATATTCATTGCGAAGTGTCATGTATATCTCGTATTCACTTCAAACGAATGTAAATGCGACACTTCCATGCTAGGAAATAGCGTTTGCAGATGTCTACGTACCGTAGCAATAGAGTTCTAATGCTTCTTGGAACGCGATATCGCATCTCATTCCTATGTTTCATGATAAGATGTAATATTCATTGCGAAGTGTCATGTATATCTCGTATTCACTTCAAACGTATGTAAATGCGACACTTCCATGCTAGGAAATAGCGTTTGCAGATGTCTACGTATCGTAGCAATGGAGTTCTAGTGCTTCTTAGAACGCGATATCGCATCTCACCTCTATGTTTCATGATAAGATATAATATTCATTGCGATGTGTCATGTATACCTCGTATTCACTTCAAAAGAATGTAAACGCGACACTTCCATGCTAGGAAATAGCGTTTGCAGATGTCTACGTATCGTAGCAATAGAGTTGTAATGCTTCCCAAAACGCGATATAGCACCTCATTCCTATGTTTCATGATAAGATATAATATTCATTGCGAAGTGTCATGTATATCTCGTATTCACATCAAAAGAATGTAAATGCGACACTTCCATGCTAGGAAATAGCGTTTGCAGATGTCTACGTGTCGTAGCAATAGAGTCCTAATGCTTCTTAAAACGCGATATCGCATCTCACTGCTATGTTTCATGATAAGATATAATATTCATTATGGAGTGTCATGTATACCTCGTACTCACTTCAAAAGAATGTAAATGCGACCCTTCCATGCCAGGAAGTAGCCTTTGCAGATGTCTACGTATCGTAGCAATAGAGTTCTAATGCTTCTTAGAACGCGATATCGCATCTCACTTCTATGTTTCATGATAAGATATAATATTCATTGCGAAGTGTCATGTATACCCGTATTCACTTCAAAAGAGTGTAAACGCGACACTTCCATGCTAGGAAATAGCGTTTGCAGATGTCTACGTATCGTAGCAATAGAGTTCTAATGCTTCTTAAAACGAGATACCTCCTTTCATTTCTATGTTCCGTGATAAGATATAATACTCATTGTGGAGTGTCATGTATACCTCGTATTCACATCAAAAGAATGTAAATGCGACACATCCATGCTAGGAAATAGCGTTTGCAGATGTCTACGTATCGCAGCAATAGAGTTCTAATGCTTCTTAAAACGCGATATCGCATCTCACTGCTATATTTCATGAGAAGATATAATATTCATTGTGGAGTGTCATGTATACCTCGTATTCACATCAAAAGAATGTAAATGCGATACTTCCATGCTAGGAAATAGCGTTTGCAGATGTCTACGTATCGTAGCAATAGAGTTCTAATGCTTCTCAAAACGCGATATAGCACCTCATTCCTATGTTTCATGATAAGATATAATATTCATTGCGAAGTGTCATGTATATCTCGTATTCACTTCAAACGAATGTAAATGCGACACTTCCATGCTAGGAAATAGCGTTTGCAGATGTCTACGTATCGTAGCAATAGAGTTCTAATGCTTCTTAAAACGCGATATCGCATCTCATTCCTATGTTACATGATAAGATATAATAATCATTGCGAAGTGTCATGTATACCTCGTATTCACTTCAAACGAATGTAAATGCGACACTTCCATGCTAGGAAATAGCGTTTGCAGATGTCTACGTATCGTAGCAATAGAGTTCTAATGCTTCTTAAAACGCGATATCGCATCTCATTCCTATGTTTCATGATAAGTTATAATAATCATTGCGAAGTGTCATGTATATCTCGTATCCACTTCAAACGAATTTAAATGCGACACTTCCATGCTAGGAAATAGCGTTTGCAGATGTCTACGTATCGTAGCAATAGCGTAATAATGCTTCTTAAAACGAGATGTCGCATCTCACTGCTAAGTTTCATGATAAGATATAATATTCATTATGGAGTGATATGTATACCTAGTACTCACTTCAAAAGAATGTAAATGCGACCCTTCCATGCTAGGGAATAGCCTTTGCAGATGTCTACGTATCGTAGCAATAGAGTTCTAATGCTTCTTAGAACGCGATATCGCATCTCACTTTTATGTTTCATGATAAGATATAATATTCATTGCGAAGTGTCATGTATACCTCGTATTCACTTCAAAAGAATGTAAATGCGACACTTCCATGCTAGGAAATAGCGTTTGCAGATGTCTACGTATCGTAGCAATAGAGTTCTAATGCTTCTTAAAACGCGATATCGCATCTCACTGCTATGTTTCATGATAAGATATAATATTCATTATGGAGTGATATGTATACCTCGTACTCACTTCAAAAAAATGTAAATGCGACCCTTCCATGCTAGGGAATAGCCTTTGCAGATGTCTACGTATCGTAGCAATAGAGTTCCAAAGCTTCTTAGAACGCGATATCGCATCTCACTTTTATGTTTCATGATAAGATATAATATTCATTGCGAAGTGTCATGTATATCTCGTATTCACTTCAAACGAATGTAAATGCGACACTTCCATGCTAGGAAATAGCGTTTGCAGATGTCTACGTATCGTAGCAATAGAGTTCTAATGCTTCTTAAAACGCGATATCGCATCTCACTGCTATATTTCATGAGAAGATATAATATTCATTGCGAAGTGTCATGTATATCTCGTATTCACATCAAAAGAATGTAATTGCGACACTTTCATGCTAGGAAATAGCGTTTGCAGATGTCTACGTATCGTGGCAATAGAGTTCTAATGCTTCTTATAACGAGATGCCTCATTTCATTTCTATGTTCCGTGATAAGATATAATATTCATTGTGGAGTGTCATGTATACCTCGTATTCACTTCAAATGAATGTAAATGCGACACTTTCATGCTGGGAAGTAGCGGTTGCAGATGTCCACGTATCGTAGCAATAGGGTTCTAATGCTTCTTAAGACGCGATATCGCATCTCACTTCTATGTTATATGATAAGATATAATATTCATTGCGAAGTGTCATGTATACCGCGATTTCTCTTCACAAGAATGTAAATGCGACACTTCCTTGATAGGAAATAGCGGTTGCAGATGTCTATGTATCGCAGCAATAGAGTTCCAATGCTTCCTAAAACGCGATATCGCATCTCCCTTCTATGTTTCATGATAAGGTATAATATTCATTGCGAAGTGTCATGTATACCTCGTATTCACTTCAAAAGAACGTAAATAAGACACTTCCGTGCTAGGAAATAGCGTTTGCAGATGTCTACGTATCGTAGCAATAGAGTTCTAATGCTCCTTAAAACGCGATATCGCATCTCACATCTATGTTTCATGATAAGATATAATATTCATTGCGAAGTGTCATGTATACCTCGTATTCACTTCAAAAGAATGTAAATGCGACACTTCCATGCTAGGAAATAGCGTTTGCAGATGTCTACGTATCGTAGCAATAGAGTTCTAATGCTTCTTAAAACGCGATATCGCTTCTCTCTTCTATGTTTCATGATAAGGTATAATATTCATTGCGAAGCGTCATGTATACCTCGTATTCACTTCAAATGAATGTAAATGCGGCACTTCCATGCTAGGAAATAGCGTTTGCAGATGTCTACGTATCGTAGCAATAGAGTTCTAATGCTTCTTAAAACGAGATGCCTCATTTCATTTCTATGTTCCGTGATAAGATATAATATTCATTGTGGAGTGTCATGTATACCTCGTATTCACATCAAAAGAATGTAAATGCGACACTTCCATGCTAGGAAATAGCGTTTGCAGATGTCTACGTATCGTAGCAATAGAGTTCTAATGCTTCTCAAAACGCGATATAGCACCTCATTCCTATGTTTCATGAGAAGATATAATATTCATTATGGAGTGTTATGTATACCTCGTACTCACTTCAAAAGAATGTAAATGCGACCCTTCCATCCTAGGAAATAGCGTTTGCAGATGTCTACGTATCGTAGCAATAGAGTTCTAGTGCTGCTTAGAACGCGATATCGCATCTCACCTCTATGTTTCATGATAAGATATAATATTCATTGCGAAGTGTCATGTATACCTCGTATTCACTTCAAAAGAACGTAAATAAGACACTTCCATGCTAGGAAATAGCGTTTGCAGATGTCTACGTATCGTAGCAATAGAGTTCTAATGCTCCTTAAAACGCGATATCGCATCTCACATCTATGTTTCATGATAAGATATAATATTCATTGCGAAGTGTCATGTATACCTCGTATTCACTTCAAAAGAATGTAAATGCGACACTTCCATGCTAGGAAATAGCGTTTGCAGATGTCTACGTATCGTAGCAATAGAGTTCTAATGCTTCTTAAAACGCGATATCGCTTCTCTGTTCTATGTTTCATGATAAGGTATAATATTCATTGCGAAGCGTCATGTATACCTCGTATTCACTTCAAATGAATGTAAATGCGGCACTTCCATGCTAGGAAATAGCGTTTGCAGATGTCTACGTATCGTAGCAATAGAGTTCTAATGCTTCTTAAAACGAGATGCCTCATTTCATTTCTATGTTCCGTGATAAGATATAATATTCATTGTGGAGTGTCATGTATACCTCGTATTCACATCAAAAGAATGTAAATGCGACACTTCCATGCTAGGAAATAGCGTTTGCAGATGTCTACGTATCGTAGCAATAGAGTTCTAATGCTTCTCAAAACGCGATATAGCACCTCATTCCTATGTTTCATGATAAGATATAATATTCATTGCGAAGTGTCATGTATATCTCGTATTCACATCAAAAGAATGTAAATGCGACACTTCCATGCTAGGAAATAGCGTTTGCAGATTTCTACGTATCGCAGCAATAGAGTTCCAATGCTTCCTAAAACGCTATATCGCATCTCCCTTCTATGTTTCATGATAAGGTATAATATTCATTGCGAAGTGTCATGTATACCGCGATTTCTCTTCACAAGAATGTAAATGCGACACTTCCTTGATAGGAAATAGCGTTTGCAGATGTCTACGTATCGCAGCAATAGAGTTCCAATGCATCCTAAAACGCGATATCGCATCTCCCTTCTATGTTTCATGATAAGGTATAATATTCATTGCGAAGTGTAATGTATACCTCGTATTTACTTCAAACGAATGTAAATGCGACACTTCCATGCTAGGAAATAGCGTTTGCAGATGTCTACATATCGTAGCAATAGAGTTCTAATGCTTCTTAAAACGCGATATCGCATCTCATTCCTATGTTTCATGATAAGTTATAATAATCATTGCGAAGTGTCATGTATATCTCGTATTCACTTCAAACGAATTTAAATGCGACACTTCCATGCTAGGAAATAGCGTTTGCAGACGTCTACGTATCGTAGCAATAGAGTTCTAATGCTTCTCAAAACGCGATATAGCACCTCATTCCTATGTTTCATGAGAAGATATAATATTCATTGCGATGTGTCATGTATACCTCGTATTCACTTCAAAAGAATGTAAATGCGACACTTCCATGCTAGGAAATAGCGTTTGCAGATGTCTACGTATCGTAGCAATAGAGTTCTAATGCTTCTTAAAACGAGATACCTCCTCTCATTTCTATGTTCCGTGATAAGATATAATACTCATTGTGGAGTGTCATGTATACCTCGTATTCACATCAAAAGAATGTAAATGCGACACTTCCATGCTAGGAAATAGCGTTTGCAGATGTCTACGTATCGTAGCAATAGAGTTCCAATGCTTCCTAAAACGCGATATCGCATCTCCCTTCTATGTTTCATGATAAGGTATAATATTCATTGCGAAGTGTCGTGTATTCCTCGTATTCACTTTCAAAAGAACGTAAATAAGACACTTCCATGCTAGGAAATAGCGTTTGCAGATGTCTACGTATCGTAGCAATAGAGTTCCAATGCTTCCTAAAACGCGATATCGCATCTCCCTTCTATGTTTCATGATAAGGTATAATATTCATTGCGAAGTGTCGTGTATTCCTCGTATTCACTTTCAAAAGAACGTAAATAAGACACTTCCATGCTAGGAAATAGCGTTTGCAGATGTCTACGTATCGTAGCAATAGAGTTCTAATGCTTCTCAAAACGCGATATAGCACCTCATTCCTATGTTTCATGATAAGATATAATATTCATTGCGAAGTGTCATGTATATCTCGTATTCACTTCAAACGAATGTAAATGCGACACTTCCATGCTAGGAAATAGCGTTTGCAGATGTCTACGTGTCGTAGCAATAGAGTCCTAATGCTTCTTAAAACGCGATATCGCATCTCACTGCTATGTTTCATGATAAGATATAATATTCATTATGGAGTGTCATGTATACCTCGTACTCACTTCAAAAGAATGTAAATGCGACCCTTCCATGCCAGGAAATAGCCTTTGCAGATGTCTACGTATCGTAGCAATAGAGTTCTAATGCTTCTTAGAACGCGATATCGCATCTCACTTCTATGTTTCATGAGAAGATATAATATTCATTGTGGAGTGTCATGTATACCTCGTATTCACATCAAAAGAATGTAAATGCGACACTTCCATGCTAGGAAATAGCGTTTGCAGATGTCTACGTATCGCAGCAATAGAGTTCCAATGCTTCCTAAAACGCGATATCGCATCTCCCTTCTATGTTTCATGATAAGGTATAATATTCATTGCGAAGTGTCATGTATACCTCGTATTCACTTCAAATGAATGTAAATGCGATACTTCCATGCTAGGAAATAGCGTTTGCAGATGTCTACGTATCGTAGCAATAGCGTAATAATGCTTCTTAAAACGAGATGTCGCATCTCACTGCTAAGTTTCATGATAAGATATAATATTCATTATGGAGTGATATGTATACCTAGTACTCACTTCAAAAGAATGTAAATGCGACCCTTCCATGCTAGGGAATAGCCTTTGCAGATGTCTACGTATCGTAGCAATAGAGTTCTAATGCTTCTTAGAACGCGATATCGCATCTCACTTTTATGTTTCATGATAAGATATAATATTCATTGCGAAGTGTCATGTATACCTCGTATTCACTTCAAAAGAATGTAAATGCGACACTTCCATGCTAGGAAATAGCGTTTGCAGATGTCTACGTATCGTAGCAATAGAGTTCTAATGCTTCTTAAAACGCGATATCGCATCTCACTGCTATGCTTCATGATAAGATATAATATTCATTATGGAGTGATATGTATACCTCGTACTCACTTCAAAAAAATGTAAATGCGACCCTTCCATGCTAGGGAATAGCCTTTGCAGATGTCTACGTATCGTAGCAATAGAGTTCCAAAGCTTCTTAGAACGCGATATCGGATCTCACTTTTATGTTTCATGATAAGATATAATATTCATTGCGAAGTGTCATGTATATCTCGTATTCACTTCAAACGAATGTAAATGCGACACTTCCATGCTAGGAAATAGCGTTTGCAGATGTCTACGTATCGTAGCAATAGAGTTCTAATGCTTCTTAAAACGCGATATCGCATCTCACTGCTATATTTCATGAGAAGATATAATATTCATTGCGAAGTGTCATGTATATCTCGTATTCACATCAAAAGAATGTAATTGCGACACTTCCATGCTAGGAAATAGCGTTTGCAGATGTCTACGTATCGTGGCAATAGAGTTCTAATGCTTCTTATAACGAGATGCCTCATTTCATTTCTATGTTCCGTGATAAGATATAATATTCATTGTGGAGTGTCATGTATACCTCGTATTCACTTCAAATGAATGTAAATGCGACACTTTCATGCTAGGAAGTAGCGGTTGCAGATGTCCACGTATCGTAGCAATAGGGTTCTAATGCTTCTTAAGACGCGATATCGCATCTCACTTCTATGTTATATGATAAGATATAATATTGATTGCGAAGTGTCATGTATACCGCGATTTCTCTTCACAAGAATGTAAATGCGACACTTCCTTGATAGGAAATAGCGGTTGCAGATGTCTATGTATCGCAGCAATAGAGTTCCAATGCTTCCTAAAACGCGATATCGCATCTCCCTTCTATGTTTCATGATAAGGTATAATATTCATTGCGAAGTGTCATGTATACCTCGTATTCACTTCAAAAGAACGTAAATAAGACACTTCCGTGCTAGGAAATAGCGTTTGCAGATGTCTACGTATCGTAGCAATAGAGTTCTAATGCTCCTTAAAACGCGATATCGCATCTCACATCTATGTTTCATGATAAGATATAATATTCATTGCGAAGTGTCATGTATACCTCGTATTCACTTCAAAAGAATGTAAATGCGACACTTCCATGCTAGGAAATAGCGTTTGCAGATGTCTACGTATCGTAGCAATAGAGTTCTAATGCTTCTTAAAACGCGATATCGCTTCTCTCTTCTATGTTTCATGATAAGGTATAATATTCATTGCGAAGCGTCATGTATACCTCGTATTCACTTCAAATGAATGTAAATGCGGCACTTCCATGCTAGGAAATAGCGTTTGCAGATGTCTACGTATCGTAGCAATAGAGTTCTAATGCTTCTTAAAACGAGATGCCTCATTTCATTTCTATGTTCCGTGATAAGATATAATATTCATTGTGGAGTGTCATGTATACCTCGTATTCACATCAAAAGAATGTAAATGCGACACTTCCATGCTAGGAAATAGCGTTTGCAGATGTCTACGTATCGTAGCAATAGAGTTCTAATGCTTCTCAAAACGCGATATAGCACCTCATTCCTATGTTTCATGATAAGATATAATATTCATTGCGAAGTGTCATGTATATCTCGTATTCACATCAAAAGAATGTAAATGCGACACTTCCATGCTAGGAAATAGCGTTTGCAGATTTCTACGTATCGCAGCAATAGACTTCCAATGCTTCCTAAAACGCTATATCGCATCTCCCTTCTATGTTTCATGATAAGGTATAATATTCATTGCGAAGTGTCATGTATACCGCGATTTCCCTTCACAAGAATGTAAATGCGACACTTCCTTGATAGGAAATAGCGTTTGCAGATGTCTACGTATCGCAGCAATAGAGTTCCAATGCATCCTAAAACGCGATATCGCATCTCCCTTCTATGTTTCATGATAAGGTATAATATTCATTGCGAAGCGTCATGTATACCTCGTATTCACTTCAAATGAATGTAAATGCGGCACTTCCATGCTAGGAAATAGCGTTTGCAGATGTCTACGTATCGTAGCAATAGAGTTCTAATGCTTCTTAAAACGAGATGCCTCATTTCATTTCTATGTTCCGTGATAAGATATAATATTCATTGTGGAGTGTCATGTATACCTCGTATTCACATCAAAAGAATGTAAATGCGACACTTCCATGCTAGGAAATAGCGTTTGCAGATGTCTACGTATCGTAGCAATAGAGTTCTAATGCTTCTCAAAACGCGATATAGCACCTCATTCCTATGTTTCATGATAAGATATAATATTCATTGCGAAGTGTCATGTATATTTCGTATTCACATCAAAAGAATGTAAATGCGACACTTCCATGCTAGGAAATAGCGTTTGCAGATTTCTACGTATCGCAGCAATAGAGTTCCAATGCTTCCTAAAACGCTATATCGCATCTCCCTTCTATGTTTCATGATAAGGTATAATATTCATTGGAAGTGTCATGTATACCGCGATTTCTCTTCACAAGAATGTAAATGCGACACTTCCTTGATAGGAAATAGCGTTTGCAGATGTCTACGTATCGCAGCAATAGAGTTCCAATGCATCCTAAAACGCGATATCGCATCTCCCTTCTATGTTTCATGATAAGGTATAATATTCGTTGCGAAGTGTAATGTATACCTCGTATTCACTTCAAATGAATGTAAATGCGACACTTCCATGCTAGGAAATAGCGTTTACAGATGTCTACGTATCGTAGCAATAGAGTTCTAATGCTTCTTAAAACGCGAAATCGCATCTCATTCCTATGTTTCATGATAAGATATAATAATCATTGCGAAGTGTCATGTATATCTCGTATTCACTTCAAACGAATGTAAATGCGACACTTCCATGCTAGGAAATAGCGTTTGCAGATATCTACGTATCGTAGCAATAGAGTTCTAATGCTTCTTAAAACGCGATATCGCATCTCATTCCTATGTTTCATGATAAGATATAATATTCATTGCGAAGTGTCATGTATATCTTGTATTCACTTCAAACGAATGTAAATGCGACACTTCCATGCTAGGAAATAGCGTTTGCAGATGTCTACGTATCGTAGCAATAGAGTTCTAATGCTTCTCAAAACGCGATATAGCACCTCATTCCTATGTTTCATGAGAAGATATAATATTCATTATGGAGTGTTATGTATACCTCGTACTCACTTCAAAAGAATGTAAATGCGACCCTTCCATCCTAGGAAATAGCGTTTGCAGATGTCTACGTATCGTAGCAATAGAGTTCTAGTGCTTCTTAGAACGCGATATCGCATCTCACCTCTATGTTTCATGATAAGATATAATACTCATTGCGAAGTGTCATGTATACCTCGTATTCACTTCAAAAGAACGTAAATAAGACACTTCCATGCTAGGAAATAGCGTTTGCAGATGTCTACGAATCGTAGCAATAGAGTTCTAATGCTCCTTAAAACGCGATATCGCATCTCACTTCTATGTTTCATGATAAGATATAATATTCATTGCGAAGTGTCATGTATACCTCGTATTCACTTCAAAAGAATGTAAATATGACACTGCCATGCTAGGAAATAGCGTTTGCAGATGTCTACGTACCGTAGCAATAGAGTAATAATGCTTCTTAAAACGAGATGTCGCATCTCACTGCTATGTTTCATGATAAGGTATAATATTCATTATGGAGTGATATGTATACCTCGTACTCACTTCAAAAGAATGTAAATGCGACCCTTCTATGCTAGGGAATAGCCTTTGCAGATGTCTACGTATCGTAGCAATAGAGTTCTAATGCTTCTTAGAACGCGATATCGCATCTCACTTTTATGTTTCATGATAACATATAATATTCATTGCTATGTGTCATGTATTCCTCGTATTCACTTCAAAAGAACGTAAGTGCGACACTTCCATGCTAGGAAATAGCGTTTGCAGATGTCTACGTATCGTAGCAATAGAGTTCTAATGCTTCTCAAAACGCGATATAGCACCTCATTCCTATGTTTCATGATAAGATATAATATTCATTGCGAAGTGTCATGTATATCTCGTATTCACATCAAAAGAATGTAAATGCGACACTTCCATGCTAGGAAATAGCGTTTGCAGATGTCTACGTATCGCAGCAATAGAGTTCCAATGCTTCCTAAAACGCGATATCGCATCTCCCTTCTATGTTTCATGATAAGGTATAATATTCATTGCGAAGTGCCATGTATACCTCGTATTCACTTCAAATGAATGTAAATGCGACACTTCCATGCTAGGAAATAGCGTTTGCAGATGTCTACGTATCGTAGCAATAGAGTTCTAATGCTTCTCAAAACGCGATATAGCACCTCATTCCTATGTTTCATGATAAGATATAATATTCATTGCGAAGTGTCATGTATATCTCGTATTCACTTCAAACGAATGTAAATGCGACACTTCCATGCTAGGAAATAGCGTTTGCAGATATCTACGTATCGTAGCAATAGAGTTCTAATGCTTCTTAAAACGCGATATCGCATCTCATTCCTATGTTTCATGATAAGATATAATATTCATTGCGAAGTGTCATGTATATCTTGTATTCACTTCAAACGAATGTAAATGCGGCACTTCCATGCTAGGAAATAGCGTTTGCAGATGTCTACGTATCGTAGCAATAGAGTTCTAATGCTTCTCAAAACGCGATATAGCACCTCATTCCTATGTTTCATGAGAAGATATAATATTCATTATGGAGTGTTATGTATACCTCGTACTCACTTCAAAAGAATGTAAATGCGACCCTTCCATCCTAGGAAATAGCGTTTGCAGATGTCTACGTATCGTAGCAATAGAGTTCTAGTGCTTCTTAGAACGCGATATCGCATCTCACCTCTATGTTTCATGATAAGATATAATATTCATTGCGAAGTGTCATGTATACCTCGTATTCACTTCAAAAGAACGTAAATAAGACACTTCCATGCTAGGAAGTAGCGTTTGAATATGTCTACGTATCGTAGCAATAGAGTTCTAATGCTTCTTAAAACGCAATTATCGCATCTCATTCCTATGTTTCATGATAAGATATAATATTCATTGCGATGTGTCATGTATACCTCGTATTCACTTCAAAAGAATGTAAATGCGACACTTCCATGCTAGGAAATAGCGTTTGCAGATGTCTACGTATCGTAGCAATAGAGTTCTAATGCTTCTCAAAACGCGATATAGCACCTCATTCCTATGTTTCATGATAAGATATAATATTCATTGCAATGTGTCATGTATATCTCGTATTCACATCAAAAGAATGTAAATGCGACACTTCCATGCTAGGGAATAGCCTTTGCAGATGTCTACGTATCGTAGCAATAGAGTTCCAATGCTTCTCAAAACGCGATATAGCACCTCATTCCTATGTTTCATGATAAGATATAATATTCATTGCGATGTGTCATGTATATCTCGTATTCACATCAAAAGAATGTAAATGCGACACTTCCATGCTAGGAAATAGCGTTTGCAGATGTCTACGTATAGTAGCAATAGATTTCTAATGCTTCTTAAAACGCGATATCGCATCTCACTGCTATGTTTCATGAAAAGATATAATATTCATTATGGAGTGTTATGTATACATCGTACTCACTTCAAAAGAGTGTAAGTGCGACCCTTCCATGCTAAGAAATAGAGTTTGCAGATGTCTACGTATCGTAGCAATAGAGTTCTAATGCTTCTTAGAACGCGATATCGCATCTCCCTTTTATGTTTCATGATAAGATATAATATTCATTGCGAAGTGTCATGTATACCTCGTATTCACTTCAAAAGAATGTAAATAAGACACTTCCATGCTAGGAAATATTGTTTGGAGATGTCTACGTATCACAGTAATAGAGTACTAATGATTCTTGAAACGAGATGTCGTATTTCATTTCTATGTTTCGTAATAAGGTATAATATTCATTGTGTAATGTTATGTATACCTCGTATTCACTTCAGAGGAATGTAAGTGCGAAATTTCCTTGCTAGGAAATAGAGTTTGCAGATGTCTACGTATCGTAGCAATAGAGTTCTAATGCTTCTCAAAACGCGATATAGCACCTCATTCCTATGTTTCATGATAAGATACAATATTCATTGCGAAGTGTCATGTATATCTCGTATTCACTTCAAAAGAATGTAAATGCGACACATCCATGCTAGGAAATAGCGTTTGCAGATGTCTATGTGTCGTAGCAATAGAGTTCTAATGCTTCTTAAAACGCGATATCGCATCTCACTTCTATGTTTCATGATAAGATATAATATTCATTATGGAGTGTCATGTATACCTCGTACTCACTTCAAAAGAATGTAAATGCGACCCTTCCATGCCAGGAAATAGCCTTTGCAGATATCTACGTATCGTAGCAATAGAGTTCTAATGCTTCTTAGAACGCGATATCGCATCTCACTTCTATGTTTCATGATAAGATATAATATTCATTGCGAAGTGTCATGTATACCTCGTATTCACTTCAAAAGAATGTAAATGCGACACTTCCATGCTAGGAAATAGCGTTTGCAGATGTCTACGTATCGCAGCAATAGAGTTCTAATGCTTCTTAGAACGCGATATCGCATCTCACTTCTATGTTCCATGATAAGGTATAATATTCATTGCGAAGTGTCATGTATACCTCGTATTCACTTCAAATGAATGTAAATGCGACACTTCCATGCTTGGAAATACCGTTTGCAGATGTCTACGTATCGTAGCAATAGATTTCTAATGCTTCTTAAAACGCGATATCGCATCCTACTGCTATGTTTCATGAAAAGATATAATATTCATTATGGAGTGTTATGTATACCTCGTACTCACTTCAAAAGAGTGTAAATGCGACCCTTCCATGCTAGGAAATAGCGTTTGCAGATGTCTACGTATCGTAGCAATAGAGTTCTAATGCTTCTTAGAACGCGATATCGTTTCTCACTTCTATGTTTCATGATAAGATGTAATATTCATTGCG
The DNA here is from genome assembly GCF_050948175.1 of Xylocopa sonorina. Classification (NCBI taxonomy): domain Eukaryota; kingdom Metazoa; phylum Arthropoda; class Insecta; order Hymenoptera; family Apidae; genus Xylocopa; species Xylocopa sonorina. Next base: position 164,470 of record NW_027490350.1, read on the forward strand.
AAGTGTCATGTATACCACGTATTCACTTCAAAAGAATGTAATTATGACACTTCAATGCTAGGAAATATCGTTTGCAGATGTCTACGTATCGTAGCAATAGAGTTCTAATGCGTCTTAAAACGAGATGCCGCATTTCATTTCTATGTTTCGTGATAAGATATAATATTCATTGTGGAGTGTTATGTATACCTCGTATTCACTTCAGTGGAATGTAAGTGGAATGTAAGTGTAGTGCTAGGAAATTGAGTTTTCAGATATCAACGCATATTAGCAATAGAGTTATAATGCTTCCTAAAACGCGATATAGCACCTCATTCCTATGTTTCATGATAAAATATAATATTCATTAAGAAGTGTCATGTATATCTCGTATTCACTTCAAAAGAATGTAAATGCGACACTTCCATGCTAGGAAGTAGCGTTTGAATATGTCTACGTATCGTAGCAATAGAGTTCTAATGCTTCTTAAAACGCAATTATCGCATCTCATTCCTATGTTTCATGATAAGATATAATATTCATTGCGATGTGTCATGTATACCTCGTATTCACTTCAAAAGAATGTAAATGCGACACTTCCATGCTAGGAAATAGCGTTTGCGGATGTCTACGTATCGTAGCAATAGAGTTCTAATGCTTCTCAAAACGCGATATAGCACCTCATTCCTATGTTTCATGATAAGATATAATATTCATTGCAATGTGTCATGTATATCTCGTATTCACATCAAAAGAATGTAAATGCGACACTTCCATGCTAGGGAATAGCCTTTGCAGATGTCTACGTATCGTAGCAATAGAGTTCCAATGCTTCTCAAAACGCGATATAGCACCTCATTCCTATGTTTCATGATAAGATATAATATTCATTGCGATGTGTCATGTATATCTCGTATTCACATCAAAAGAATGTAAATGCGACACTTCCATGCAAGGAAATAGCGTTTGCAGATGTCTACGTATCGCAGCAATAGAGTTCCAACGCTTCCTAAAACGCGATGTCGCATCTCCCTTCTATGTTTCATGTTAATGTATAATATTCATTGCGAAGTGTCATGTATACCTCGTATTCACTTCAAATGAATGTAAATGCGACACTTCCTTGCTAGGAAATATTGTTTGCAGATGTCTACGTATCACAGCAATAGAGTACTAATGCTTCTTAAAACGAGATGTCGTATTTCATTTCTATGTTTCATAATAAGATATAATACTCATTGTGTAATGTTATATATATCTCGTATTCACTTCAGTGGTATGTAAGTGCCACATGTCCATACTAGGAAATGGAGTTTGCAGATGTCTACGTATCGCAGCAATAGATTTCTTGCGCTTCCTAAAACGCGATATCGCATCTCATTCCTATGTTTCATGATAAGATATAATATTCATTGCGAAGTGTCATGTATATCTCGTATTCACTTCAAACGAATGTAAATGCGACACTTCCATGCTGGGAAATAGCGTTTACAGATGTCTACGTATCGTAGCAATAGAGTTCTAATGCTTCTCAAAACGCGATATAGCACCTCATTCCTATGTTACATGAGAAGATATAATATTCATTATGGAGTGTTATGTATACCTCGTATTCACTTCAGTGGAATGTAAGTGCCACATGTCCATGCTAGGAAATAGAGTTTGCAGATGTCTACGTATCGCAGCAATAGAGTTCTTATGCTTCTTAAAACGCGATATCGCATCTCTCTTCTATGTTTCATGATAAGGTATAATATTCATTGCGAAGTGTCATGTATATCCCGTATTCACTTCAAACGAATGTAAATGCGACACTTCCATGCTAGGAAATAGCGTTTGCAGATGTCTACGTATCGTAGCAATAGAGTTCTAATGCTTCTTAAAACGCGATATCGCATCTCATTCCTATGTTTCATGATAAGATATAATATTCATTGCGAAGTGTCATGTATATCTCGTATTCACTTCAAACGAATGTAAATGAGACACTTCCATGCTAGGAAATAGCGTTTGCAGATGTCTACGTATCGTAGCAATAGAGTTCTAATGCTTCTCAAAACGCGATATAGCACCTCATTCCTATGTTTCATGAGAAGATATAATATTCTTTATGGAGTGTTATGTATACCTCGTACTCACTTCAAAAGAATGTAAATGCGACCCTTCCATCCTAGAAAAATAGCGTTTGCAGATGTCTACGTATCGTAGCAATAGAGTTCTAGTGCTTCTTAGAACGCTATATCGCATCTCACCTCTATGTTTCATGATAAGATATAGTATTCATTGCGAAATGTCATGTATACCTCGATTTCACTTCACAAGAATGTAAATGCGACCCTTCCGTCCTAGGAAATAGCGTTTGCAGATGTCTACGTATCGCAGCAATAGAGTTCTAATGCTTCTTAAAACGCGATATCGCATCTCACTGCTATGTTTCATGATAAGATATAGTATTCATTGCGAAGTGTCATGTATACCTCGTATTCACTTCAAAAGAACGTAAATAAGACACTTCCATGCTAGGAAAAAGCGTTTGCAGATGTCTACGTATCGTAGCAATAGAGTTCTAATGCTCCTTAAAACGCGATATAGCATCTCACTTCTATGTTTCATGATAAGATATAATATTCATTGCGAAGTGTCATGTATACATCGTACTCACTTCAAAAGAATGTAAATGCGACCCTTCTATGCTAGGGAATAGCCTTTGCAGATGTCTACGTATCGTAGCAATAGAGTTCTAATGCTTCTTAGAACGCGATATCGCATCTCACTTTTATGTTTCATGATAAGATATAATATTCATTGCGAAGTGTCATGTATACCTCGTATTCACTTCAAAAGAACGTAAATAAGACACTTCCATGCTAGGAAGTAGCGTTTGAATATGTCTACGTATCGTAGCAATAGAGTTCTAATGCTTCTTAAAACGCAATTATCGCATCTCATTCCTATGTTTCATGATAAGATATAATATTCATTGCGATGTGTCATGTATACCTCGTATTCACTTCAAAAGAATGTAAATGCGACACTTCCATGCTAGGAAATAGCGTTTGCAGATGTCTAGGTATCGTAGCAATAGAGTTCTAATGCTTCTCAAAACGCGATATAGCACCTCATTCCTATGTTTCATGATAAGATATAATATTCATTGCAATGTGTCATGTATACCTCGTATACACTTCAAAAGAATATAAATGCGACACTTCCTTGCTAGGAAATATTGTTTGCAGATGTCTACGTATCACAACAATAGAGTACTAATGCTTCTTAAAACGAGATGTCGTATTTCACTTCTATGTTTCGTAATGAGATATAATATTCATTGTGTAATGTTATGTATACCTCGTATTCACTTCAGTGGAATGTAAGTGCGAAATTTCCTTGCTAGGAAATAGAGTTTGCAGATGTCTACGTATAATAGCAATAGAGTTCTAATGCTTCTCAAAACGCGATATAGCACCTCATTCCTATGTTTCATGATAAGCTATAATATTCATTGCGAAGTGTCATGTGTATCTCGTATTCACTTCAAAAGAATGTAAATGCGACACTTCCATGCTAGGAAATAGCGTTTGCAGATGTCTACGTATCGCAGCAATAGAGTTCTAATGCGTCCTAAAACGCGATATGGCATCTCTCTTCTATGTTTCCTGATAAGGTATAATATTCATTGCGAAGTGTCATGTATACCTCGTACTCACTTCAAAAGAATGTAAATGCGACCCTTCCATGCTAGGAAATAGCCTTTGCAGATGTCTACGTATCGTAGCTATAGAGTTCTAATGCTTCTCAAACCGCGATATAGCACCTCATTCCTATGTTTCATGATAAGATATAATATTCATTGCGAAGTGTCATGTATACCTCGATTTCACTTCACAAGAATGTTAATGCGACACTTCCTTGCTAGGAAATATTGTTTGCAGATGTCTACGTATCGTAGCAATAGAGTTCGTGTGCGTCTTAAAACGAGATGCCGCATTTCATTTCTATGTTTCGTGATAAGATATAATATTCATTGTGGAGTGTTATGTATACCTCGTATTCACTTCAGTGGAATGCCAGTGGAATGTAAGTGTAATGCTAGGAAATAGAGTTTGCAGATGTCTACGCATATTAGCAATAGAGTTCTAATGCTTCTCAAAACGCGATATAGCACCTCATTCCTATGTCTCATGATAAGATATAATATTCATTGCGAAGTGTCATGTATATCTCGTATTCACTTCAAAGGAATGTAAATGCGACACTTCCATGCTAGGAAATAGCGTTTGCAGATGCTACCTATCGCAGCAATAGAGTTCTAATGCTTCCTAAAACGCGATATCGCATCTCTCTTCTATGTTTCATGATAAGGTATAATATTCATTGCGAAGTGTCATGTATACCTCGTATTCACTTCAAAAGAATGTAAATGCGAAACTTCCTTGCTAGGAAATATTGTTTGCAGATGTCTACGTGTCACAGCAATAGAGTACTAATGCTTCTTAAAACGAGATGTCGTATTTCACTTCTATGTTTCGTAATAAGATATAATATTCATTGTGTAATGTTATGTATACCTCGTATTCACTTCAGTGGAATGTAAGTGCGAAATTTCCTTGCTAGGAAATAGAGTTTGCAGATGTCTACGTATAATAGCAATATAGTTCTAATGCGTCTTAAAACGCGATATAGCACCTCATTCCTATGTTTCATGATAAGCTATAATATTCATTGCGAAGTGTCATGTATATCTCGTATTCACTTCTAATGAATGTAAATGCGACCCTTCCATGCTAGGAAATAGCCTTTGCAGATGTCTACGTATCGTAGCAATAGAGTTCTAATGCTTCTTAGAACGCGATATCGCATTTCACTTCTATGTTTCATGATAAGATATAATATTCATTGCGAAGTGTCATGTATACCTCGCATTCACTTCAAAGGAATGTAAATGCGACACTTTCATGCTAGGAAATAGTGTTTGCAAATGTCTACGTATCGTAGCAATAGGGTTCTAATGCTTCTTAGAACGCGATATCGCATCTCACTTCTATGTTCCATGATAAGGTATAATATTCATTGCGAAGTGTCATGTATACCTCGTATTCACTTCAAAAGAATGTAAATATGACACTTCCATGCTAGGAAATAGCATTTGCAGATGTCTACGTATCGTAGAAGTAGAGTTCGAGTGCGTCTTAAAACAAGATGCCGCATTTCATTTCTATGTTTCGTGATAAAATATAGTATTCATTGTGGAGTGTTATGTATACCTCGTATTCGTTTCAGTGGAATGCCAGTGGAATGTATGTGTAATGCTAGGAAATAGAGTTTGCAGATGTCTACGCATATTAGCAATAGAGTTCTAATGCTTCTCAAAACGCGATATAGCACCTCATTCCTATGTCTCATGATAGGATATAATATTCATTGCGAAGTGTCATGTATATCTCGTATTCTCTTCAAAGGAATGTAAATGCGACACTTCCATGCTAGGAAATAGCGATTGCAGATGTCTACGTATCGCAGCAATAGAGTTCTAATGCTTCCTAAAACGCGATATCGCATCTCTCTTCTGTGTTTCATGATAAGGTATAATATTCATTGCGAAGTGTCATGTATACCTCGTATTCACTTCAAAAGAATGTAAATGCGACACTTCCTTGCTAGGAAATATTGTTTGCAGATGTCTACGTATCACAGCAATAGAGTACTAATGCTTCTTAAAACGAGATGTCGTATTTCACTTCTATGTTTCGTAATAAGATATAATATTCATTGTGTAATGCTATGTATACCTCGTATTCACTTCAGTGGAATGTAAGTGCGAAATTTCCTTGCTAGGAAATAGAGTTTGCAGATGTCTACGTATAATACCAATAGAGTTCTAATGCTTCTCAAAACGCGATATAGCACCTCATTCCTATGTTTCATGATAAGCTATAATATTCATTGCGAAGTGTCATGTATATCTCGTATTCACTTCAAAGGAATGTAAATGCGACACTTCCATGCTAGGAAATAGCGTTTGCAGATGTCTACGTATCGTAGCAATAGAGTACTAATGCTTCTTAGAACGCGATATCGCATTTCACTTCTATGTTTCATGATAAGATATAATATTCATTGCGAAGTGTCATGTATACCTCGTATTCACTACAAAAGAATGAAAATGCGACACTTCCTTGCAAGGAAATCTTGTTTGCAGATGTCTACGTATCACAGCAATAGAGTACTAATGCTTCTTAAAACGAGATGTCGTATTTCACTTCTATGTTTCGTAATAAGATATAATATTCATTGTGTAATGCTATGTATACCTCGTATCCACTTCAGTGGAATGTAAGTGCGAAATTTCCTTGCTAGGAAATAGAGTTTGCAGATGTCTACGTATAATAGCAATAGAGTTCTAATGCTTCTCAAAACGCGATATAGCACCTCATTCCTATGTTTCATGATAAGCTATAATATTCATTGCGAAGTGTCATGTATATCTCTTATTCACTTCAAAGGAATGTAAATGCGACACTTCCATGCTAGGAAATAGCGTTTGCAGATGTCTACGTATCGCAGCAATAGAGTTCTAATGCTTCCTAAAACGCGATATCGCATCTCTCTTCTATGTTTCATGATAAGGTATAATATTCATTGCGAAGTGTCATGTATACCTCGTATTCACTTCAAATGAATGTAAATGCGACACTTCCATGCTAGGAAATAGCGTTTGCAGATGTCTACGTATCGTAGCAATAGAGTTCTAATGCTTCGTAAAACGAGATGTCGTATTTCACTTCTATGTTTCGTAATAAGATATAATATTCATTGTGTAATGTTATGTATACCTCGTATTCACTTCAGTGGAATGTAAGTGCGAAATTTCCTTGCTAGGAAATAGAGTTTGCAGATGTCTACGTATAATAGCAATAGAGTTCTAATGCTTCTCAAAACGCGATATAGCACCTCATTCCTATGTTTCGTGATAAAATATAATATTCATTGCGAAGTTTCATGTATACCTCGTATTCACTTCAAATGAATGTAAATGCGACACTTCCATGCTAGGAAATAGCGTTTGCAGATGTCTACGTATCGTAGCAATAGAGTTCTAATGCTTCTTAAAACGCGATATCGCTTCTCACTGCTATGTTTCATGATAAGATATAATATTCATTATGGAGTGTTATGTATACCTCGTACTCACTTCAAAAGAATGTAAATGCGACCCTTCCATGCTAGGAAATAGCCTTTGCAGATGTCTACGTATCGTAGCAATAGAGTACTAATGCTTCTTAGAACGCGATATCGCATTTCACTTCTATGTTTCATGATAAGATATAATATTCATTGCGAAGTGTCATGTATACCTCGTATTCACTACAAAAGAATGAAAATGCGACACTTCCTTGCAAGGAAATCTTGTTTGCAGATGTCTACGTATCACAGCAATAGAGTACTAATGCTTCTTAAAACGAGATGTCGTATTTCACTTCTATGTTTCGTAATAAGATATAATATTCATTGTGTAATGCTATGTATACCTCGTATCCACTTCAGTGGAATGTAAGTGCGAAATTTCCTTGCTAGAAAATAGAGTTTGCAGATGTCTACGTATAATAGCAATAGAGTTCTAATGCTTCTCAAAACGCGATATAGCACCTCATTCCTATGTTTCATGATAAGCTATAATATTCATTGCGAAGTGTCATGTATATCTCGTATTCACTTCAAAGGAATGTAAATGCGACACTTCCATGCTAGGAAATAGCGTTTGCAGATGTCTACGTATCGCAGCAATAGAGTTCTAATGCTTCCTAAAACGCGATATCGCATCTCTCTTCTATGTTTCATGATAAGGTATAATATTCATTGCGAAGTGTCATGTATACCTCGTATTCACTTCAAACGAATGTAAATGCGACACTTCCATGCTAGGAAGTAGCGTTTGCAGATGTCTACGTATCGCAGCAATAGGGTTCTAATGCTTCTTAGAACGCGATATCGCATCTCACTTCTATGTTCCATGATAAGATATAATATTCATTGCGAAGTGTCATGTATACCTCGATTTCACTTCACAAGAAAGTAAATGCGACACTTCCTTGCTAGGAAGTATTGTTTGGAGATGTCTAAGTATCACAGTAATAGAGTACTAATGATTCTTGAAACGAGATGTCGTATTTCATTTATATGTTTCGTAATAAGGTATAATATTCATTGTGTAATGTTATGTATATCTCGTATTCACTTCAAAGGAATGTAAATGCGACACTTCCATGCTAGGAAATAGCGTTTGCAGGTGTCTACGTATCGCAGCAATAGAGTTCTAATGCTTCCTAAAACGCGATATCGCATCTCTCTTCTATGTTTCATGATAAGGTATAATATTCATTGCGAAGTGTCATGTATACCTCGATTTCACTTCACAAGAATGTAAATGCGACACTTCCTTGCTAGGAAATATTGTTTGGAGATGTCTACGTATCACAGCAATAGAGTACTAATGATTCTTGAAACGAGATGTCGTATTTCATTTCTATGTTTCGTAATAAGATATAATATTCATTGTGTAATGTTATGTATACCTCGTATTCACTTCAAAAGAATGTAAATGCGACACTTACATGCTAGGAAATAGTGTTTGCAGATGTCTACGTATCGCAGCAATAGAATTCTAATGCTTTATAAAACGAGATGTCGCATTTCATTTCTATGTTTCTTGGTAAGATATAATATTCATTATGGAGTGTTATGTATACATCGTACTCACTTCAAAAGAGTGTAAGTGCGACCCTTCCATGCTAAGAAATAGAGTTTGCAGATGTCTACGTATCGTAGCAATAGAGTTCTAATGCTTCTCAAAACGCGATATAGCACCTCATTCCTATGTTTCATGATAAGATATAATATTCATTGCGAAGTGTCATGTATATCTCGTATTCACTTCAAAAGAATGTAAATGCGACACATCCATGCTAGGAAATAGCGTTTGCAGATATATACGTATCGTAGCAATAGAGTTCTAATGCTTCTTAGAACGCGATATCGCATCTCACTTCTATGTTTCATGACAAGATATAATATTCATTGCGAAGTGTCATGTATACCTCGTATTCACTTCAAAAGAATGTAAATGCGACACTTCCATGCTAGGAAATAGTGTTTGCAGATGTCTACGTATCGCAGCAATAGAGTTCTAATGCTTCTTAGAACGCGATATCGCATCTCACTTCTATGTTCCATGATAAGGTATAATATTCATTGCGAAGTGTCATGTATACCACGTATTCACTTCAAAAGAATGTAATTATGACACTTCCATGCTAGGAAATATCGTTTGCAGATGTCTACGTATCGTAGCAATAGAGATCTAATGCGTCTTAAAACGAGATGCCGCATTTCATTTCTATGTTTCGTGATAAGATATAATATTCATTGTGGAGTGTTATGTATACCTCGTATTCACTTCAGTGGAATGTAAGTGGAATGTAAGTGTAGTGCTAGGAAATTGAGTTTGCAGATATCAACGCATATTAGCAATAGAGTTATAATGCTTCCTAAAACGCGATATAGCACCTCATTCCTATGTTTCATGATAAAATATAATATTCATTAAGAAGTGTCATGTATATCTCGTATTCACTTCAAAAGAATGTAAATGCGACACTTCCATGCTAGGAAATAGCGTTTGCAGATGTCTACGTATCGTAGCAATAGAGTTCGAGTGCGTCTTGAAACAAGATGCCGCATTTCATTTCTATGTTTCGTGATAAAATATAATATTCATTGTGGAGTGTTATGTATACCTCGTATTCACTTCAAAAGAGTGTAAATGCGACCCTTCCATGCTAAGAAATAGAGTTTGCAGATGTCTACGTATCGTAGCAATAGAGTTCTAATGCTTCTTAGAACGCGATATCGCATCTCCCTTTTGTGTTTCATGATAAGATATAATATTCATTGCGAAGTGTCATGTATACCTCGTATTCACTTCAAAAGAATGTAAATAAGACACTTCCATGCTAGGAAATAGCGTTTGCAGATGTCTACGTATCGTAGCAATAGAGTTCTGATGCTTCTTAGAACGCGATATCGCATCTCACATCTATGTTTCATGATAAGATATAATATTCATTGCGAAGTGTCATGTATACCTCGTATTCACTTCAAAAGAATGTAAATATGACACTTCCATGCTAGGAAATAGCATTTGCAGATGTCTATGTATCGTAGCAATAGAGTTCGAGTGCGTCTTAAAACAAGATGCCGCATTTCATTTCTATGTTTCGTGATAAAATATAATATTCATTGTGGAGTGTTATGTATACCTCGTATTCACTTCAGTGGAATGCCAGTGGAATGTAAGTGTAATGCTAGGAAATAGAGTTTGCAGATGTCTACGCATATTAGCAATAGAGTTCTAATGCTTCTCAAAACGCGATATAGCACCTCATTCCTATGTCTCATGATAAGATATAATATTCATTGCGAAGTGTCATGTATACCTCGATTTCACTTCACAAGAATGTAAATGCGACACATCCATGCTAGGAAATAGCGTTTGCAGATGTCTATGTGTCGTAGCAATAGAGTTATAATGCTTCTTAAACGCGATATAGCACCTCATTCCTATGTTTCATGATAAAATATAATATTCATTATGGAGTGTTATGTATACCTCGTACTCACTTCAAAAGAGTGTAAATGCGACACTTCCATGCTAGGAAATAGCGTTTGCAGATGTCTACGTATCGTAGCAATAGAGTTCTAATGCTTCTTAGAACGCGATATCGCATCTCCCTTTTATGTTTCATGATAAGATATAATATTCATTGCGAAGTGTCATGTATACCTCGTATTCACTTCAAAAGAATGTAAATAAGACACTTCCATGCTAGGAAATAGCGTTTGCAGATGTCTACGTATCGTAGCAATAGAGTTCTGATGCTTCTTAGAACGCGATATCGCATCTCACTGCTATGTTTCATGAAAAGATAAAATATTCATTATGGAGTGTTATGTATACATCGTACTCACTTCAAAAGAGTGTAAATGCGACCCTTCCATGTTAAGAAATAGAGTTTGCAGATGTCTACGTATCGTAGCAATAGAGTTCTAATGCATCTTAAAACGCGATATCGCATCCTACTGCTATGTTTCATGAAAAGATATAATATTCATTATGGAGTGTTATGTATACCTCGTACTCACTTCAAAAGAGTGTAAATGCGACCCTTCCATGCTAGGAAATAGCGTTTGCAGATGTCTACGTATCGTAGCAATAGAGTTCTAATGCTTCTTAGAACGCGATATCGCATCTCCCTTTTATGTTTCATGATAAGATATAATATTCATTGCGAAGTGTCATGTATACCTCGTATTCACTTCAAAAGAATGTAAATAAGACACTTCCATGCTAGGAAATAGCGTTTGCAGATGTCTACGCATCGTAGCAATAGAGTTCTAATGCGTCTTAAAACGAGATGCCGCATTTCATTTCTATGTTTCGTGATAAGGTATAATATTCAATGTGGAGTGTTATGTATACCTCGTATTCACTTCAGTGGAATGTAAGTGGAATGTAAGTGTAATGCTAGGAAATAGAGTTTGCAGATATCAACGCATATTAGCAATAGAGATCTAATGCTTCCTAAAACGCGATATAGCACCTCATTCCTATGTTTCATGATAAGATATAATATTCATTAAGAAGTGTCATGTATATCTCGTATTCACTTCAAAAGAATTGAAATATGACACTTCCATGCTAGGAAATAGCATTTGCAGATGTCTACGTATAGTAGCAATAGATTTCTAATGCTTCTTAAAACGCGATATCGCATCTCATTGCTATGTTTCATGAAAAGATATAATATTCATTATGGAGTGTTATGTATACATCGTACTCACTTCAAAAGAGTGTAAATGCGACCCTTCCATGCTAAGAAATAGAGTTTGCAGATGTCTACGTATCGTAGCAATAGAGTTCTAATGCTTCTTAGAACGCGATATCGCATCTCCCTTTTATGTTTCATGATAAGATATAATATTCATTGCGAAGTGTCATGTATACCTCGTATTCACTTCAAAAGAATGTAAATAAGACACTTCCATGCTACGAAATAGCATTTGCAGATGTCTACGTATAGTAGCAATAGATTTCTAATGCTTCTTAAAACGCGATATCGCATCTCATTGCTATGTTTCATGAAAAGATATAATATTCATTATGGAGTGTTATGTATACATCGTACTCACTTCAAAAGAGTGTAAATGCGACCCTTCCATGCTAAGAAATAGAGTTTGCAGATGTCTACGTATCGTAGCAATAGAGTTCTAATGCTTCTTAGAACGCGATATCGCATCTCCCTTTTATGTTTCATGATAAGATATAATATTCATTGCGAAGTGTCATGTATACCTCGTATTCACTTCAAAAGAATGTAAATAAGACACTTCTATGCTAGGAAATAGCGTTTTCAGATGTCTACGTATCGCAGCAATAGAGTTCTGATGCTTCTTAGAACGCGATATCGCATCTCACATCTATGTTTCATGATAAGATATAATATTCATTGCGAAGTGTCATGTATACCTCGTATTCACTTCAAAAGAATGTAAATATGGCACTTCCATGCTAGAAAATAGCATTTGCAGATGTCTACGTATCGTAGCAATAGAGTTCGAGTGCGTCTTAAATCAAGATGCCGCATTTCATTTATATGTTTCGTGATAAAATATAATATTCATTGTGGAGTGTTATGTATACCTCGTATTCACTTCAGTGGAATGCCAGTGGAATGTAAGTGTAATGCTAGGAAATAGAGTTTGCAGATGTCTACGCATATTAGCAATAGAGTTCTAATGCTTCTCAAAACGCGATATAGCACCTCATTCCTATGTCTCATGATAACATATAATATTCATTGCGAAGTGTCATGTATATCTCGTATTCACTTCAAAGGAATGTAAATGCGACACATCCATGCTAGGAAATAGCGTTTGCAGATGTCTACGTATCGCAGCAATAGAGTTCCAATGCTTCCTAAAACGCGATATCGCATCTCTCTTCTATGTTTCATGATAAGGTATAATATTCATTGCGAAGTGTCATGTATACCTCGTATTCACTTCAAAAGAATGTAAATGCGACACTTCCTTGCTAGGAAATATTGCTTGCAGATGTCTACGTATCACAGCAATAGAGTACTAATGCTTCTTAAAACGAGATGTCGTATTTCACTTCTATGTTTCGTAATAAGATATAATATTCATTGTGTAATGTTATGTATACCTCGTATTCACTTCAGTGGAATGTAAGTGCGAAATTTCCTTGCTAGGAAATAGAGTTTGCAGATGTCTACGTATAATAGCAATATAGTTCTAATGCTTCTCAAAACGCGATATAGCACCTCATTCCTATGTTTCATGATAAGCTATAATATTCATTGCGAAGTGTCATGTATATCTCGTATTCACATCTAATGAATGTAAATGCGGCCCTTCCATGCTAGGAAATAGCCTTTGCAGATGTCTACGTATCGTAGCAATAGAGTACTAATGCTTCTTAGAACGCGATATCGCATTTCACTTCTATGTTTCATGATAAGATATAATATTCATTGCGAAGTGTCATGTATACCTCGTATTCACTACAAAAGAATGTAAATGCGACACTTCCTTGCAAGGAAATCTTGTTTGCAGATGTCTACGTATCACAGCAATAGAGTACTAATGCTTCTTAAAACGAGATGTCGTATTTCACTTCTATGTTTCGTAATAAGATATAATATTCATTGTGTAATGCTATGTATACCTCGTATTCACTTCAGTGGAATGTAAGTGCGAAATTTCCTTGCTAGGAAATAGAGTTTGCAGATGTCTACGTATAATAGCAATAGAGTTCTAATGCTTCTCAAAACGCGATATAGCACCTCATTCCTATGTTTCATGATAAGCTATAATATTCATTGCGAAGTGTCATGTATATCTCGTATTCACTTCAAAGGAATGTAAATGCGACACTTCCATGCTAGGAAATAGCGTTTGCAGCTGTCTACGTATCGTAGCAATAGAGTACTAATGCTTCTTAGAACGCGATATCGCATTTCACTTCTATGTTTCATGATAAGATATAATATTCACTGCGAAGTGTCATGTATACCTCGTATTCACTACAAAAGAATGTAAATGCGACACTTCCTTGCAAGGAAATCTTTTTTGCAGATGTCTACGTATCACAGCAATAGAGTACTAATGCTTCTTAAAACGAGATGTCGTATTTCACTTCTATGTTTCGTAATAAGATATAATATTCATTGTGTAATGATATGTATACCTCGTATTCACTTCAGTGGAATGTAAGTGCGAAATTTCCTTGCTAGGAAATAGAGTTTGCAGATGTCTACGTATAATAGCAATAGAGTTCTAATGCTTCTCAAAACGCGATATAGCACCTCATTCCTATGTTTCATGATAAGCTATAATATTCATTGCGAAGTGTCATGTATATCTCGTATTCACTTCAAAGGAATGTAAATGCGACACTTCCATGCTAGGAAATAGCGTTTGCAGATGTCTACGTATCGCAGCAATAGAGTTCTAATGCTTCCTAAAACGCGATATCGCATCTCTCTTCTATGTTTCATGATAAGGTATAATATTCATTGCGAAGTGTCATGTATACCTCGTATTCACTTCAAATGAATGTAAATGCGACACTTCCATGCTAGGAAATAGCGTTTGCAGATGTCTACGTATCGTAGCAATAGAGTTCTAATGCTTCTTAAAACGCGATATCGCTTCTCACTGCTATGTTTCATGATAAGATATAATATTCATTATGGAGTGATATGTATACCTCGTACTCACTTCAAAAGAATGTAAATGCGACCCTTCCATGCTAGGGAATAGCCTTTGCAGATGTTTACGTATCGTAGCAATAGAGTTCCAATGCTTCCTAAAACGCGATATCGCATCTCCCTTCTATGTTTCATGATAAGGTATAATATTCATTGCGAAGTGTAATGTATACCTCGTATTCACTTCAAATGAATGTAAATGCGACACTTCCATGCTAGGAAATAGCGTTTGCAGATGTCTACGTATCGTAGCAATAGAGATCTAATGCTTCATAAAACGCGATATCGCATCTCATTCCTATGTTTCATGATAAGATATAATAATCATTGCGAAGTGTCATGTATATCTCGTATTCACTTCAAACGAATGTAAATGCGACACTTCCATGCTAGGAAATAGCGTTTGCAGACGTCTACGTATCGTAGCAATAGAGTTCTAATGCTTCTCAAAACGCGATATAGCACCTCATTCCTATGTTTCATGAGAAGATATAATATTCATTATGGAGTGTTGTGTATACCTCGTACTCACTTCAAAAGAATGTAAATGCGACCCTTCCATCCTAGGAAATAGCGTTTGCAGATGTCTACGTATCGTAGCAATAGAGTTCTAATGCTGTTTAGAACGCGATATCGCATCTCACCTCTATGTTTCATGATAAGATATAATATTCATTATGGAGTGATATGTATACCTCGTACTCACTTCAAAAGAATGTAAATGCGACCCTTCCATCCTAGGAAATAGCGTTTGCAGATGTCTACGTATCGTAGCAATAGAGTTCTAGTGCTTCTTAGAACGCGATATCGCATCTCACCTCTATGTTTCATGATAAGATATAATATTCATTGCGAAGTGTCATGTTTACCTCGTATTCACTTCAAAAGAACGTAAATGCGACACTTCCTTGATAGAAAATAGCGTTTACAGATGTCTACGTATCGTAGCAATAGAGTTCTAATGCTTCTTAAAACGCGAAATCGCATCTCATTCCTATGTTTCATGATAAGATATAATATTCATTGCGAAGTGTCATGTATACCTCGTATTCACTTCAAAAGAATGTAAATATGACACTGCTATGCTAGGAAATACCGTTTGCAGATGTCTACGTACCGTAGCAATAGAGTAATAATGCTTCCTAAAACGAGATGTCGCATCTCACTGCTATGTTTCATGATAAGGTATAATATTCATTATGGAGTGATATGTATACCTCGTACTCACTTCAAAAGAATGTAAATGCGACCCTTCTATGCTAGGGAATAGCCTTTGCAGATGTCTACGTATCGTAGCAATAGAGTTCTAATGCTTCTTAGAACGCGATATCGCATCTCACTTTTATGTTTCATGATAACATATAATATTCATTGCTATGTGTCATGTATACCTCGTATTCACTTCAAAAGAATGTAAATGCGACACTTCCATGCTAGGAAATAACGTTTGCAGATGTCTACGTATCGTAGCAATAGAGTTCTAATGCTTCTCAAAACGCGATATAGCACCTCATTCCTATGTTTCATGATAAGATATAATATTCATTGCGAAGTGTCATGTATATCTCGCATTCACTTCAAACGAATGTAAATGCGACACTTCCATGCTAGGAAATAGCGTTTGCAGATGTCTACGTATCGTAGCAATAGAGTTCTAATGCTTCTTAAAACGCGATATCGCATCTCATTCCTATGTTTCATGATAAGATATAATATTCATTGCGAAGTGTCATGTATATCTCGTATTCACTTCAAACGAATGTAAATGCGACACTTCCATGCTAGGAAATAGCGTTTGCAGATGTCTACGTATCGTAGCAATAGAGTTCTAATGCTTCTCAAAACGCGATATAGCACCTCATTCCTATGTTTCATGAGAAGATATAATATTCATTGCGATGTGTCATGTATATCTCGTATTCACATCAAAAGAATGTAAATGCGACACTTCCATGCTAGGGAATAGCCTTTGCAGATGTCTACGTATCGTAGCAATAGAGTTCTAATGCTTCTCAAAACGCGATATAGCACCTCATTCCTATGTTTCATGATAAGATATAATATTCATTGCGATGTGTCATGTATATCTCGTATTCACATCAAAAGAATGTAAATGCGACACTTCCATGCTAGGAAATAGCGTTTGCAGATGTCTACGTATCGCAGCAATAGAGTTCCAATGCTTCCTAAAACGCGATATCGCATCTCCCTTCTATGTTTCATGATAAGGTATAATATTCATTGCGAAGTGTCAAGTATACCTCGTATTCACTTCAAATGAATGTAAATGCGACACTTCCATGCTAGGAAGTAGCGTTTGCAGATGTCTACGTATCGTAGCAATAGAGTTCTAATGCTTCTTAAAACACGATATCGCATCTCACTGCCATGTTTCATGATAAGATATAATATTCATTATGGAGTGATATGTATACATCGTACTCACTTCAAAAGAATGTAAATGCGACCCTTCCATGCTAGGGAATATCCTTTGCAGATGTCTACGTATCGTAGCAATAGAGTTCTAATGCTTCTCAAAACGCGATATAGCACCTCCTTCCTTTGTTTCATGATAAGATATAATATTCATTATGGAGTGTTATGTATACCTCGTACTCACTTCAAAAAAATGTAAATGCGACCCTTCCATCCTGGGAAATAGCGTTTGCAGATGTCTACGTATCGTAGCAATGGAGTTCTAGTGCTTCTTAGAACGCGATATCGCATCTCACTTCTATGTTTCATGATAAGATATAATATTCATTGCGAAGTGTCATGTATATCTCGTATTCACTTCAAACGAATGTAAATGCGACACTTCCATGCTGGGAAATAGCGTTTACAGATGTCTACGTATCGTAGCAATAGAGTTCTAATGCTTCTCAAAACGCGATATAGCACCTCATTCCTATGTTTCATGAGAAGATATAATATTCATTATGGAGTGTTATGTATACCTCGTACTCACTTCAAAAGAATGTAAATGCGACACTTCCATGCTAGGAAATAGTGTTTGCAGATGTCTACGTATCGTAGCAATAGAGTTCTAATGCTTCTCAAAACGCGATATAGCACCTCATTCCTATGTTTCATGAGAAGATATAATATTCATTATGGAGTGTTATGTATACCTCGTACTCACTTCAAAAGAATGTAAATGCGACACTTCCATGCTAGGAAATAGCGTTTGCAGATGTCTACGTATCGCAGCAATAGAGTTCTAATGCGTCCTAAAACGCGATATGGCATCTCTCTTCTATGTTTCATGATAAGGTATAATATTCGTTGCGAAGTGTCATGTATACCTCGATTTCACTTCACAAGAATGTAAATGCGACACTTCCTTGCTAGGAAATATTGTTTGCAGATGTCTACGTATCACAGCAATAGAGTAATAATGCTTCTTAAAACGAGATGTCGTATTTCATATCTATGTTTCGTAATAAGATATAATACTCACTGTGTAATGTTATGTATACCTCGTATTCACTTCAGTGGAATGTAAGTGCCACATGTCCATGCTAGGAAATAGAGTTTGCAGATGTCTACGCATATTAGCAATAGTGTTCTAATGCTTCTCAAAACGCGATATAGCACCTCATTCCTATGTTTCATGACAAGATATAATATTCATTGCGAAGTGTCATGTATATCTCGTATTCACTTCAAAAGAATGTAAATGCGACACTTCCATGCTAGGAAATAGTGTTTGCAGATGTCTACGTATCGTAGCAATAGGGTTCTAATGCTTCTTAGAACGCAATATCGCATCTCACTTCTATGTTCCATGATAAGATATAATATTCATTGCGAAGTTTCATGTATACCTCGATTTCACTTCACAAGAATGTAAATGCGACACTTCCATGTTAGGAAATATTGTTTGCAGATGTCTACGTATCACAGCAATAGAGTTCTAATGCTCCCTAAAATGCGATATCGCACCGCTCTTCTATGTTTCATGATAAGATATATTATTCAGTGCGAAGTGTCACGTATACCTCGATTTCACTTCACAAGAATGTAAATGCGACACTTCCTTGCTAGGAAATATTGTTTGCAGATGTCTACGTATCACAGCAATAGAGTACTAATGCTTCTTAAAACGAGATGTCGTATTTCATTTCTATGTTTCGTAATAAGATATAATACTCATTGTGTAATGTTATATATACCTCGTATTCACTTCAGTGGAATGTAAGTGCCACATGTCCATGCTAGG
Source organism: Xylocopa sonorina (assembly GCF_050948175.1). Taxonomy (NCBI): domain Eukaryota; kingdom Metazoa; phylum Arthropoda; class Insecta; order Hymenoptera; family Apidae; genus Xylocopa; species Xylocopa sonorina. Next base: position 183,520 of record NW_027490350.1, read on the forward strand.
AAATAGAGTTTGCAGATGTCTACGTATCGCAGCAATAGAGTTCTTATGCTCCTTAAAACGCGATATCGCATCTCTCTTCTATGTTTCATGATAAGGTATAATATCCATTGCGAAGTGTCATGTATACCTCGTATTCACTTCAAATGAATGTAAATGCGACACTTCCATGCTAGGAAGTAGCGTTTGCAGATGTCTACGTATCGTAGCAATAGCGTAATAATGCTTCTTAAAACGAGATGTCGCATCTCACTGCTATGTTTCATGATGAGATATAATATTCATTATGGAGTGATATGTATACCTCGTACTCACTTCAAATGAATGTAAATGCGACCCTTCCATGCTAGGGAATAGCCTTTGCAGATGTCTACGTATCGTAGCAATAGAGTTCTAATGCTTCTTAAAAGGCGATATCGCATCTCACTTCTATGTTTCATGATAAGGTATAATATTCATTGCGAAGTGTCATGTATATCTCGTATTCACTTCAAACGAATGTAAATGCGACACTTCCATGCTAGGAAATAGCGTTTGCAGATGTCTACGTATCGTAGCAATAGAGTTCTAATGCTTCTTAAAACGCGATATCGCATCTCATTCCGATGTTCCATGATAAGATATAATATTCATTGCAATGTGTCATGTATATCTCGTATTCACTTCAAACGAATGTAATTGCGACACTTCCATGCTAGGAAAAATAGCGTTTGCAGATGTCTACGTATCGTAGCAATAGAGTTCTAATGCTTCTCAAAACGAGATATAGCACCTCATTCCTATGTTTCATGAGAAGATATAATATTCATTATGGAGTGTTATGTATACCTCGTACTCACTTCAAAAGAATGTAAATGCGACCCTTCCATGCTAGGAAATAGCGTTTGCAGATGTCTACATATCGCAGCAATAGAGTTCCAATGCTTCCTAAAACGCGATATCGCATCTCCCTTCTATGTTTCATGATAAGGTATAATATTCATTGCGAAGTGTAATGTATACCTCGTATTCACTTCAAATGAATGTAAATGCGACACTTCCATGCTAGGAAGTAGCGTTTGCAGATGTCTACGTATCGTAGCAATAGCGTAATAATGCTTCTTAAAACGAGATGTCGCATCTCACTGCTATGTTTCATGATGAGATATAATATTCATTATGGAGTGATATGTATACCTCGTACTCACTTCAAATGAATGTAAATGCGACCCTTCCATGCTAGGGAATAGCCTTTGCAGATGTCTACGTATCGTAGCAATAGAGTTCTAATGCTTCTTAAAAGGCGATATCGCATCTCACTTCTATGTTTCATGATAACGTATAATATTCACTGCGAAGCGTCATGTATACCTCGTATTCACTTCAAATGAATGTAAATGCGACACTTCCATGCTAGGAAATAGCGTTTGCAGATGTCTACGTATCGTAGCAATAGAGTTCTAATGCTTCTTAAAACGAGATGCCTCATTTCTTTTCTATGTTCCGTGATAAGATATAATATTCATTGTGGAGTGTCATGTATACCTCGTATTTACATCAAAAGAATGTAAATGCGACACTTCCATGCTAGGAAATAGCGTTTGCAGATGTCTACGTATCGTAGCAATAGAGTTCTAATGCTTCTCAAAACGCGATAGAGCACCTCATTCCTATGTTTCATGATAAGATATAATATTCATTGCGAAGTGTCATGTATATCTCGTATTCACATCAAAAGAATGTAAATGCGACACTTCCATGCTAGGAAATAGCGTTTGCAGATTTCTACGTATCGCAGCAATAGAGTTCCAATGCTTCCTAAAACGCGATATCGCATCTCCCTTCTATGTTTCATGATAAGGTATAATATTCATTGCGAAGTGTCATGTATACCTCGTATTCACTTCAAATGCATGTAAATGCGGCACTTCCATGCTAGGAAATAACATTTGCAGATGTCTACGTATCGTAGCAATAGAGTTCTAATGCTTCTTAAAACGCGATATCGCATCTCACTGCTATGTTTCATGATAAGATATAATATTCATTATGGAGTGATATGTATACCTCGTACTCACTTCAAAAGAATGTAAATGCGACCCTTCCATGCTAGGGAATAGCCTTTGCAGATGTCTACGTATCGTAGCAATGGAGTTCCAATGCTTCTTAGAACGCGATATCGCATCTCACTTTTATGTTTCATGATAAGATATAATATTCATTGCGAAGTGTCATGTATACCGCGATTTCTCTTCACAAGAATGTAAATGCGACACTTCCTTGATAGGAAATAGCGTTTGCAGATGTCTACGTATCGCAGCAATAGAGTTTCAATGCTTCCTAAAACGCGATATCGCATCTCCCTTCTATGTTTCATGATAAGGTGTAATATTCATTGCGAAGTGTAATGTATACCTCGTATTCACTTCAAATGAATGTAAATGCGACACTTCCATGCTAGGAAATAGCGTTTACAGATGTCTACGTATCGTAGCAATAGAGTTCTAATGCTTCTTAAAACGCGAAATCGCATCTCATTCCTATGCTTCATGATAAGATATAATAATCATTGCGAAGTGTCATGTATATCTCGTATTCACTTCAAACGAATGTAAATGCGACACTTCCATGCTAGGAAATAGCGTTTGCAGATGTCTACGTATCGTAGCAGTAGCGTAATAATGCTTTTTAAAACGAGATGTCGCATCTCACTGCTATGTTTCATGATGAGATATAATATTCATTATGGAGTGATATGTATACCTCGTACTCACTTCAAAAGAATGTAAATGCGACCCTTCCATGCTAGGGAATAGCCTTTGCAGATGTCTACGTATCGTAGCAATGGAGTTCCAATGCTTCTTAGAACGCGATATCGCATCTCACTTTTATGTTTCATGATAAGATATAATATTCATTGCGAAGTGTCATGTATACCGCGATTTCTCTTCACAAGAATGTAAATGCGACACTTCCTTGATAGGAAATAGCGTTTGCAGATGTCTACGTATCGCAGCAATAGAGTTTCAATGCTTCCTAAAACGCGATATCGCATCTCCCTTCTATGTTTCATGATAAGGTGTAATATTCATTGCGAAGTGTAATGTATACCTCGTATTCACTTCAAATGAATGTAAATGCGACACTTCCATGCTAGGAAATAGCGTTTACAGATGTCTACGTATCGTAGCAATAGAGTTCTAATGCTTCTTAAAACGCGAAATCGCATCTCATTCCTATGCTTCATGATAAGATATAATAATCATTGCGAAGTGTCATGTATATCTCGTATTCACTTCAAACGAATGTAAATGCGACACTTCCATGCTAGGAAATAGCGTTTGCAGATGTCTACGTATCGTAGCAATAGAGTTCTAATGCTTCTCAAAACGCGATATAGCACCTCATTCCTATGTTTCATGAGAAGATATAATATTCATTATGGAGTGTTATGTATACCTCGTACTCACTTCAAAAGAATGTAAATGCGACCCTTCCATCCTAGGAAATAGCGTTTGCAGATGTCTACGTATCGTAGCAATAGAGTTCTAGTGCTTCTTAGAACGCTATATCGCATCTCACCTCTATGTTTCATGATAAGATATAGTATTCATTGCGAAGTGTCATGTATACCTCGATTTCACTTCACAAGAATGTAAATGCGACCCTTCCGTCCTAGGAAATAGCGTTTGCAGATGTCTACGTATCGCAGCAATAGAGTTCTGATGCTTCTTAAAACGCGATATCGCATCTCACTGCTATGTTTCATGATAAGATATAGTATTCATTGCGAAGTGTCATGTATACATCGTACTCACTTCAAAAGAATGTAAATGCGACCCTTCTATGCTAGGGAATAGCCTTTGCAGATGTCTACGTATCGTAGCAATAGAGTTCTAATGCTTCTTAGAACGCGATATCGCATCTCACTTTTATGTTTCATGATAAGATATAATATTCATTGCGATGTGTCATGTATACCTCGTATTCACTTCAAAAGAATGTAAATGCGACACTTCCATGCTAGGAAATAGCGTTTGCAGATGTCTACGTATCGTAGCAATAGAGTTCTAATGCTTCTCAAAACGCGATATAGCACCTCATATCTATGTTTCATGATAAGATATAATATTCATTGCGAAGTGTCATGTATATCTCGTATTCACATCAAAAGAATGTAAATGCGACACTTCCATGCTAGGAAATAGCGTTTGCAGATGTCTACATATCGCAGCAATAGAGTTCCAGTGCTTCCTAAAACGCGATATCGCATCTCCCTTCTATGTTTCATGATAAGGTATAATATCCATTGCGAAGTGTCATGTATACCTCGTATTCACTTCAAATGAATGTAAATGCGGCACTTCCATGCTAGGAAATAGCGTTTGCAGATGTCTACGTATCGTAGCAATAGCGTAATAATGCTTCTTAAAACGCGATGTCGCATCTCACTGCTATGTTTCATGATGAGATATAATATTCATTATGGAGTGATATGTATACCTCGTACTCACTTCAAAAGAATGTAAATGCGACCCTTCCATGCTAGGAAATAGCGTTTGCAGATGTCTACATATCGCAGCAATAGAGTTCCAATGCTTCCTAAAACGCGATATCGCATCTCCCTTCTATGTTTCATTATAAGGTATAATATCCATTGCGAAGTGTCATGTATACCTCGTATTCACTTCAAATGAATGTAAATGCGACACTTCCATGCTAGGAAGTAGCGTTTGCAGATGTCTACGTATCGTAGCAATAGCGTAATAATGCTTCTTAAAACGAGATGTCGCATCTCACTGCTATGTTTCATGATGAGATATTATATTCATTATGGAGTGATATGTATACCTCGTACTCACTTCAAATGAATGTAAATGCGACCCTTCCATGCTAGGGAATAGCCTTTGCAGATGTCTACGTATCGTAGCAATAGAGTTCTAATGCTTCTTAAAAGGCGATATCGCATCTCACTTCTATGTTTCATGATAACGTATAATATTCATTGCGAAGCGTCATGTATACCTCGTATTCACTTCAAATGAATGTAAATGCGACACTTCCATGCTAGGAAATAGCGTTTGCAGATGTCTACGTATCACAGCAATAGAGTAATAATGCTTCTTAAAACGAGATGTCGTATTTCATATCTATGTTTCGTAATAAGATATAATACTCATTGTGTAATGTTATGTATACCTCGTATTCACTTCAGTGGAATGTAAGTGCCACATGTCCATGCTAGGAAATAGAGTTTGCAGATGTCTACGCATATTAGCAATAGTGTTCTAATGCTTCTCAAAACGCGATATAGCACCTCATATCTATGTTTCATGATAAGATATAATATTCATTGCGAAGTGTCATGTATATCTCGTATTCACATCAAAAGAATGTAAATGCGACACTTCCATGCTAGGAAATAGCGATTGCAGATGTCTACATATCGCAGCAATAGAGTTCCAATGCTTCCTAAAACGCGATATCGCTTCTCCCTTCTATGTTTTATGATAAGGTATAATATTCATTGCGAAGTGTCATGTATACCTCGTATTCACTTCAAATGAATGTAAATGCGACACTTCCATGCTAGGAAATAGCGTTTGCAGATGTCTACGTATCGTAGCAGTAGCGTAATAATGCTTTTTAAAACGAGATGTCGCATCTCACTGCTATGTTTCATGATGAGATATAATATTCATTATGGAGTGATATGTATACCTCGTACTCATTTCAAAAGAATGTAAATGCGACCCTTCCATGCTAGGGAATAGCCTTTGCAGATGTCTACGTATCGTAGCAATAGAGTTCTAATGCTTCTTAGAACGCGATATCGCATCTCACTTTTATGTTTCATGATAAGATATAATATTCATTGCGAAGTGTCATGTATACCTCGTATTCTCTTCAAAAGAATGTAAATGCGACACTTCCATGCTAGGAAATAGCGTTTGCAGATGTCTACGTATCGTAGCAATAGAGTTCTAATGATTCTCAAAACGCGATATAGCACCTCATTCCTATGTTTCATGATAAGATATAATATTCATTGCGATGTGTCATGTATATCTCGTATTCACATCAAAAGAATGTAAATGCGACACTTCCATGCTAGGGAATAGCCTTTGCAGATGTCTACGTATCGTAGCAATAGAGTTCTAATGCTTCTTAAAACGCGATATCGCATCTCACTGCTATGCTTCATGATAAGATATAATATTCATTACGGAGTGATATGTATACATCGTACTCACTTCAAAAGAATGTAAATGCGACCCTTCCATGCTAGGGAATAGCCTTTGCACATGTCTACGTATCGTAGCAATAGAGTTCTAATGCTTCTCAAAACGCGATATAGCAGCTCCTTCATATGTTTCATACCAAGATATAATATTCATTGCGAAGTGTCATGTATATCTCGTTTCACATCAAAAGAATGTAAATGCGACCCTTCCATGCTAGGAAATAGCGTTTGCAGATGTCTACGTATCGTAGCAATAGAGTTCTAATGATTCTCAAAACGCGATATAGCACCTCATTCCTATGTTTCATGATAAGATATAATATTCATTGCGATGTGTCATGTATATCTCGTATTCACATCAAAAGAATGTAAATGCGACACTTCCATGCTAGGGAATAGCCTTTGCAGATGTCTACGTATCGTAGCAATAGAGTTCTAATGCTTCTTAAAACGCGAAATCGCATCTCATTCCTATGCTTCATGATAAGATATAATAATCATTGCGAAGTGTCATGTATATCTCGTATTCACTTCAAACGAATGTAAATGCGACACTTCCATGCTAGGAAATAGCGTTTGCAGATGTCTACGTATCGTAGCAATAGAGTTCTAATGCTTCTCAAAACGCGATATAGCACCTCATTCCTATGTTTCATGAGAAGATATAATATTCATTATGGAGTGTTATGTATACCTCGTACTCACTTCAAAAGAATGTAAATGCGACCCTTCCATCCTAGGAAATAGCGTTTGCAGATGTCTACGTATCGTAGCAATAGAGTTCTAGTGCTTCTTAGAACGCTATATCGCATCTCACCTCTATGTTTCATGATAAGATATAGTATTCATTGCGAAGTGTCATGTATACCTCGATTTCACTTCACAAGAATGTAAATGCGACCCTTCCGTCCTAGGAAATAGCGTTTGCAGATGTCTACGTATCGCAGCAATAGAGTTCTGATGCTTCTTAAAACGCGATATCGCATCTCACTGCTATGTTTCATGATAAGATATAGTATTCATTGCGAAGTGTCATGTATACATCGTACTCACTTCAAAAGAATGTAAATGCGACCCTTCTATGCTAGGGAATAGCCTTTGCAGATGTCTACGTATCGTAGCAATAGAGTTCTAATGCTTCTTAGAACGCGATATCGCATCTCACTTTTATGTTTCATGATAAGATATAATATTCATTGCGATGTGTCATGTATACCTCGTATTCACTTCAAAAGAATGTAAATGCGACACTTCCATGCTAGGAAATAGCGTTTGCAGATGTCTACGTATCGTAGCAATAGAGTTCTAATGCTTCTCAAAACGCGATATAGCACCTCATATCTATGTTTCATGATAAGATATAATATTCATTGCGAAGTGTCATGTATATCTCGTATTCACATCAAAAGAATGTAAATGCGACACTTCCATGCTAGGAAATAGCGTTTGCAGATGTCTACATATCGCAGCAATAGAGTTCCAGTGCTTCCTAAAACGCGATATCGCATCTCCCTTCTATGTTTCATGATAAGGTATAATATCCATTGCGAAGTGTCATGTATACCTCGTATTCACTTCAAATGAATGTAAATGCGGCACTTCCATGCTAGGAAATAGCGTTTGCAGATGTCTACGTATCGTAGCAATAGCGTAATAATGCTTCTTAAAACGCGATGTCGCATCTCACTGCTATGTTTCATGATGAGATATAATATTCATTATGGAGTGATATGTATACCTCGTACTCACTTCAAAAGAATGTAAATGCGACCCTTCCATGCTAGGAAATAGCGTTTGCAGATGTCTACATATCGCAGCAATAGAGTTCCAATGCTTCCTAAAACGCGATATCGCATCTCCCTTCTATGTTTCATTATAAGGTATAATATCCATTGCGAAGTGTCATGTATACCTCGTATTCACTTCAAATGAATGTAAATGCGACACTTCCATGCTAGGAAGTAGCGTTTGCAGATGTCTACGTATCGTAGCAATAGCGTAATAATGCTTCTTAAAACGAGATGTCGCATCTCACTGCTATGTTTCATGATGAGATATTATATTCATTATGGAGTGATATGTATACCTCGTACTCACTTCAAATGAATGTAAATGCGACCCTTCCATGCTAGGGAATAGCCTTTGCAGATGTCTACGTATCGTAGCAATAGAGTTCTAATGCTTCTTAAAAGGCGATATCGCATCTCACTTCTATGTTTCATGATAACGTATAATATTCATTGCGAAGCGTCATGTATACCTCGTATTCACTTCAAATGAATGTAAATGCGACACTTCCATGCTAGGAAATAGCGTTTGCAGATGTCTACGTATCACAGCAATAGAGTAATAATGCTTCTTAAAACGAGATGTCGTATTTCATATCTATGTTTCGTAATAAGATATAATACTCATTGTGTAATGTTATGTATACCTCGTATTCACTTCAGTGGAATGTAAGTGCCACATGTCCATGCTAGGAAATAGAGTTTGCAGATGTCTACGCATATTAGCAATAGTGTTCTAATGCTTCTCAAAACGCGATATAGCACCTCATATCTATGTTTCATGATAAGATATAATATTCATTGCGAAGTGTCATGTATATCTCGTATTCACATCAAAAGAATGTAAATGCGACACTTCCATGCTAGGAAATAGCGATTGCAGATGTCTACATATCGCAGCAATAGAGTTCCAATGCTTCCTAAAACGCGATATCGCTTCTCCCTTCTATGTTTTATGATAAGGTATAATATTCATTGCGAAGTGTCATGTATACCTCGTATTCACTTCAAATGAATGTAAATGCGACACTTCCATGCTAGGAAATAGCGTTTGCAGATGTCTACGTATCGTAGCAGTAGCGTAATAATGCTTTTTAAAACGAGATGTCGCATCTCACTGCTATGTTTCATGATGAGATATAATATTCATTATGGAGTGATATGTATACCTCGTACTCATTTCAAAAGAATGTAAATGCGACCCTTCCATGCTAGGGAATAGCCTTTGCAGATGTCTACGTATCGTAGCAATAGAGTTCTAATGCTTCTTAGAACGCGATATCGCATCTCACTTTTATGTTTCATGATAAGATATAATATTCATTGCGAAGTGTCATGTATACCTCGTATTCACTTCAAAAGAATGTAAATGCGACACTTCCATGCTAGGAAATAGCGTTTGCAGATGTCTACGTATCGTAGCAATAGAGTTCTAATGATTCTCAAAACGCGATATAGCACCTCATTCCTATGTTTCATGATAAGATATAATATTCATTGCGATGTGTCATGTATATCTCGTATTCACATCAAAAGAATGTAAATGCGACACTTCCATGCTAGGGAATAGCCTTTGCAGATGTCTACGTATCGTAGCAATAGAGTTCTAATGCTTCTTAAAACGCGATATCGCATCTCACTGCTATGCTTCATGATAAGATATAATATTCATTACGGAGTGATATGTATACATCGTACTCACTTCAAAAGAATGTAAATGCGACCCTTCCATGCTAGGGAATAGCCTTTGCACATGTCTACGTATCGTAGCAATAGAGTTCTAATGCTTCTCAAAACGCGATATAGCAGCTCCTTCATATGTTTCATACCAAGATATAATATTCATTGCGAAGTGTCATGTATATCTCGTTTCACATCAAAAGAATGTAAATGCGACCCTTCCATGCTAGGAAATAGCGTTTGCAGATGTCTACGTATCGTAGCAATAGAGTTCTAATGATTCTCAAAACGCGATATAGCACCTCATTCCTATGTTTCATGATAAGATATAATATTCATTGCGATGTGTCATGTATATCTCGTATTCACATCAAAAGAATGTAAATGCGACACTTCCATGCTAGGGAATAGCCTTTGCAGATGTCTACGTATCGTAGCAATAGAGTTCTAATGCTTCTTAAAACGCGAAATCGCATCTCATTCCTATGCTTCATGATAAGATATAATAATCATTGCGAAGTGTCATGTATATCTCGTATTCACTTCAAACGAATGTAAATGCGACACTTCCATGCTAGGAAATAGCGTTTGCAGATGTCTACGTATCGTAGCAATAGAGTTCTAATGCTTCTCAAAACGCGATATAGCACCTCATTCCTATGTTTCATGAGAAGATATAATATTCATTATGGAGTGTTATGTATACCTCGTACTCACTTCAAAAGAATGTAAATGCGACCCTTCCATCCTAGGAAATAGCGTTTGCAGATGTCTACGTATCGTAGCAATAGAGTTCTAGTGCTTCTTAGAACGCTATATCGCATCTCACCTCTATGTTTCATGATAAGATATAGTATTCATTGCGAAGTGTCATGTATACCTCGATTTCACTTCACAAGAATGTAAATGCGACCCTTCCGTCCTAGGAAATAGCGTTTGCAGATGTCTACGTATCGCAGCAATAGAGTTCTGATGCTTCTTAAAACGCGATATCGCATCTCACTGCTATGTTTCATGATAAGATATAGTATTCATTGCGAAGTGTCATGTATACATCGTACTCACTTCAAAAGAATGTAAATGCGACCCTTCTATGCTAGGGAATAGCCTTTGCAGATGTCTACGTATCGTAGCAATAGAGTTCTAATGCTTCTTAGAACGCGATATCGCATCTCACTTTTATGTTTCATGATAAGATATAATATTCATTGCGATGTGTCATGTATACCTCGTATTCACTTCAAAAGAATGTAAATGCGACACTTCCATGCTAGGAAATAGCGTTTGCAGATGTCTACGTATCGTAGCAATAGAGTTCTAATGCTTCTCAAAACGCGATATAGCACCTCATATCTATGTTTCATGATAAGATATAATATTCATTGCGAAGTGTCATGTATATCTCGTATTCACATCAAAAGAATGTAAATGCGACACTTCCATGCTAGGAAATAGCGTTTGCAGATGTCTACATATCGCAGCAATAGAGTTCCAGTGCTTCCTAAAACGCGATATCGCATCTCCCTTCTATGTTTCATGATAAGGTATAATATCCATTGCGAAGTGTCATGTATACCTCGTATTCACTTCAAATGAATGTAAATGCGGCACTTCCATGCTAGGAAATAGCGTTTGCAGATGTCTACGTATCGTAGCAATAGCGTAATAATGCTTCTTAAAACGCGATGTCGCATCTCACTGCTATGTTTCATGATGAGATATAATATTCATTATGGAGTGATATGTATACCTCGTACTCACTTCAAAAGAATGTAAATGCGACCCTTCCATGCTAGGAAATAGCGTTTGCAGATGTCTACATATCGCAGCAATAGAGTTCCAATGCTTCCTAAAACGCGATATCGCATCTCCCTTCTATGTTTCATTATAAGGTATAATATCCATTGCGAAGTGTCATGTATACCTCGTATTCACTTCAAATGAATGTAAATGCGACACTTCCATGCTAGGAAGTAGCGTTTGCAGATGTCTACGTATCGTAGCAATAGCGTAATAATGCTTCTTAAAACGAGATGTCGCATCTCACTGTTATGTTTCATGATGAGATATTATATTCATTATGGAGTGATATGTATACCTCGTACTCACTTCAAATGAATGTAAATGCGACCCTTCCATGCTAGGGAATAGCCTTTGCAGATGTCTACGTATCGTAGCAATAGAGTTCTAATGCTTCTTAAAAGGCGATATCGCATCTCACTTCTATGTTTCATGATAACGTATAATATTCATTGCGAAGCGTCATGTATACCTCGTATTCACTTCAAATGAATGTAAATGCGACACTTCCATGCTAGGAAATAGCGTTTGCAGATGTCTACGTATCACAGCAATAGAGTAATAATGCTTCTTAAAACGAGATGTCGTATTTCATATCTATGTTTCGTAATAAGATATAATACTCATTGTGTAATGTTATGTATACCTCGTATTCACTTCAGTGGAATGTAAGTGCCACATGTCCATGCTAGGAAATAGAGTTTGCAGATGTCTACGCATATTAGCAATAGTGTTCTAATGCTTCTCAAAACGCGATATAGCACCTCATATCTATGTTTCATGATAAGATATAATATTCATTGCGAAGTGTCATGTATATCTCGTATTCACATCAAAAGAATGTAAATGCGACACTTCCATGCTAGGAAATAGCGATTGCAGATGTCTACATATCGCAGCAATAGAGTTCCAATGCTTCCTAAAACGCGATATCGCTTCTCCCTTCTATGTTTTATGATAAGGTATAATATTCATTGCGAAGTGTCATGTATACCTCGTATTCACTTCAAATGAATGTAAATGCGACACTTCTATGCTAGGAAATAGCGTTTGCAGATGTCTACGTATCGTAGCAGTAGCGTAATAATGCTTTTTAAAACGAGATGTCGCATCTCACTGCTATGTTTCATGATGAGATATAATATTCATTATGGAGTGATATGTATACCTCGTACTCATTTCAAAAGAATGTAAATGCGACCCTTCCATGCTAGGGAATAGCCTTTGCAGATGTCTACGTATCGTAGCAATAGAGTTCTAATGCTTCTTAGAACGCGATATCGCATCTCACTTTTATGTTTCATGATAAGATATAATATTCATTGCGAAGTGTCATGTATACCTCGTATTCACTTCAAAAGAATGTAAATGCGACACTTCCATGCTAGGAAATAGCGTTTGCAGATGTCTACGTATCGTAGCAATAGAGTTCTAATGATTCTCAAAACGCGATATAGCACCTCATTCCTATGTTTCATGATAAGATATAATATTCATTGCGATGTGTCATGTATATCTCGTATTCACATCAAAAGAATGTAAATGCGACACTTCCATGCTAGGGAATAGCCTTTGCAGATGTCTACGTATCGTAGCAATAGAGTTCTAATGCTTCTTAAAACGCGATATCGCATCTCACTGCTATGCTTCATGATAAGATATAATATTCATTACGGAGTGATATGTATACATCGTACTCACTTCAAAAGAATGTAAATGCGACCCTTCCATGCTAGGGAATAGCCTTTTCACATGTCTACGTATCGTAGCAATAGAGTTCTAATGCTTCTCAAAACGCGATATAGCAGCTCCTTCATATGTTTCATACCAAGATATAATATTCATTGCGAAGTGTCATGTATATCTCGTTTCACATCAAAAGAATGTAAATGCGACCCTTCCATGCTAGGAAATAGCGTTTGCAGATGTCTACGTATCGTAGCAATAGAGTTCTAGTGCTTCTTAGAAGGCGATATCGCATCTCACTTCTATGATTCATGATAAGATATAATATTCATTGCGAAGTGTCATGTATACCTCGTATTCACTTCAGAAGAATGTAAATATGACACTTCCATGCTAGGAAATAGCGTTTGCAGATGTCTACGTACCGTAGCAATAGAGTTCTAATGCTTCTTAAAACGAGATATTGCACCTCACTGCTGTGTTTCATGATAAGATATAATATTCATTATGAAGTGATATGTATACCTCGTACTCACTTCAAAAGAATGTAAATGCGACCCTTCCATGCTAGGGAATAGTTTTTGCAGATGTCTACGTATCGTAGCAATAGAGTTCTAATGCTTCTTAGAACGCGATATCGCATCTCACTTTTATGTTTCATGATAAGATATAATATTCATTGCGAAGTGTCATGTACACCTCGTATTCACTTCAAAAGAATGTAAATGCGACACTTCCATGCTAGGAAGTAGCGTTTACTGATGTCTACGTATCGTAGCAATAGGGTTCTAATGCTTCTTAAAACGCGATATCGCATCTCACTTCTATGTTTCATGATAAGATATAATATTCATTGCGACGTGTCATGTATAACTCGTATTCACTTCAAAAGAAAGTAAATGCGACACTTCCATGCTAGGAAATAGCGTTTACAGATGTCTACGTATCGCAGCAATAGAGTTCTAATGCGTCCTAAAACGCGATATGGCATCTCTCTTCTATGTTTCATGATAAGGTATAATATTCGTTGTGAAGTGTCATGTATACCTCGATTTCACTTCACAAGAATGTAAATGCGACACTTCCTTGCTAGGAAATATTGTTTGCAGATGTCTACGTATCACAGCAATAGAGTAATAATGCTTCTTAAAACGAGATGTCGTATTTCATTTCTATGTTTCGTAATAAGATATAATACTCATTGTGTAATGTTATGTATACCTCGTATTCACTTCAGTGGAATGTAAGTGCCACATGTCCATGCTAGGAAATAGAGTTTGCAGATGTATACGCATATTAGCAATAGTGTTCTAATGCTTCTCAAAACGCGATATAGCACCTCATTCCTATGTTTCATGACAAGATATAATATTCATTGCGAAGTGTTATGTATATCTCGTATTCACTTCAAAAGAATGTAAATGCGACACTTCCATGCTAGGAAATAGTGTTTGCAGATGTCTACGTATCGTAGCAATAGGGTTCTAATGCTTCTTAGAACGCAATATCGCATCTCACTTCTATGTTCCATGATAAGATATAATATTCATTGCGAAGTTTCATGTATACCTCGATTTCACTTCACAAGAATGTAAATGCGACACTTCCTTGTTAGGAAATATTGTTTGCAGATGTCTACGTATCACAGCAATAGAGTTCTAATGCTCACTAAAATGCGATATCGCACCTCTCTTCTATGTTTCATGATAAGATATATTATTCAGTGCGAAGTGTCATGTATACCTCGATTTCACTTCACAAGAATGTAAATGCGACACTTCCTTGCTAGGAAATATTGTTTGCAGATGTCTACGTATCACAGCAATAGAGTACTAATGCTTCTTAAAACGAGACGTCGTATTTCATTTCTATGTTTCGTAATAAGATATAATACTCATTGTGTAATGTTATATATACCTCGTATTCACTTCAGTGGAATGTAAGTTCCACATGTCCATGCTAGGAAATAGAGTTTGCAGATGTCTACGTATCGCAGCAATAGAGTTCTTATGCTTCTTAAAACGCGATATCGCATCTCTCTTCTATGTTTCATGATAAGGTATAATATTCATTGCGAAGTGTCATGTATATCTCGTATTCACTTCAAACGAATGTAAGTGCGACACTTCCATGCTAGGAAATAGCGTTTGCAGATGTCTACGTATCGTAGCAATAGAGTTCTAATGCTTCTTAAAACGCGATATCGCATCTCATTCCTATGTTTCATGATAAGATATAATATTCATTGCGAAGTGTCATGTATATCTCGTATTCACTTCAAACGAATGTAAATGCGACACTTCCATGCTAGGAAATAGCGTTTGCAGATGTCTACGTATCGTAGCAATAGAGTTCTAATGCTTCTCAAAACGCGATATAGCACCTCATTCCTATGTTTCATGAGAAGATATAATAATCATTATGGAGTGTTATGTATACCTCGTACTCACTTCAAAAGAATGTAAATGCGACCCTTCCATCCTAGGAAATAGCGTTTGCTGATGTCTACGTATCGTAGCAATAGAGTTCTAGTGCTTCTTAGAACGCTATATCGCATCTCACCTCTATGTTTCATGATAAGATATAGTATTCTTTGCGAAGTGTCATGTATACCTCGATTTCACTTCACAAGAATGTAAATGCGACCCTTCCGTCCTAGGAAATAGCGTTTGCAGATGTCTACGTATCGCAGCAATAGAGTTCTGATGCTTCTTAAAACGCGATATCGCATCTCTCTTCTATGTTTCATGATAAGGTATAATATTCATTGCGAAGTGTCATGTATATCTCGTATTCACTTCAAACGAATGTAAATGCGACACTTCCATGCTAGGAAATAGCGTTTGCAGATGTCTACGTATCGTAGCAATAGAGTTCCAATGCTCCTTAAAACGCGATATCGCATCTCACTTCTGTGTTTCATGATAAGATATAATATTCATTGCGAAGTGTCATCTATACCTCGTATTCACTTCAAAAGAATGTAAATGCGACACTTCCATGCTAGGAAATAGTGTTTGCAGATGTGTACGTATCGTAGCAATAGGGTTCTAATTCTTCTTAGAACGCGATATCGCATCTCACTTCTATGTTCCATGATAAGATATAATATTCATTGCGAAGTGTCATGTATACATCGTACTCACTTCAAAAGAATGTAAATGCGACCCTTCTATGCTAGGGAATAGCCTTTGCAGATGTCTACGTATCGTAGCAATAGAGTTCTAATGCTTCTTAGAACGCGATATCGCATCTCACTTTTATGTTTCATGATAAGATATAATATTCATTGCGATGTGTCATGTATACCTCGTATTCACTTCAAAAGAATGTAAATGCGACACTTCCATGCTAGGAAATAGCGTTTGCAGATGTCTACGTATCGTAGCAATAGAGTTCTAATGCTTCTCAAAACGCGATATAGCACCTCATATCTATGTTTCATGATAAGATATAATATTCATTGCGAAGTGTCATGTATATCTCGTATTCACATCAAAAGAATGTAAATGCGACCCTTCCATGCTAGGAAATAGCGTTTGCAGATGTCTACATATCGCAGCAATAGAGTTCCAATGCTTCCTAAAACGCGATATCGCATCTCCCTTCTATGTTTCATTATAAGGTATAATATCCATTGCGAAGTGTCATGTATACCTCGTATTCACTTCAAATGAATGTAAATGCGACACTTCCATGCTAGGAAATAGCGTTTGCAGATGTCTACGTATCGTAGCAATAGCGTAATAATGCTTTTTAAAACGAGATGTCGCATCTCACTGCTATGTTTCATGATGAGATATAATATTCATTATGGAGTGATATGTATACCTCGTACTCATTTCAAAAGAATGTAAATGCGACTCTTCCATGCTAGGGAATAGCCTTTGCAGATGTCTACGTATCGTAGCAATAGAGTTCTAATGCTTCTTAGAACGCGATATCGCATCTCACTTTTATGTTTCATGATAAGATATAATATTCATTGCGAAGTGTCATGTATACCTCGTATTCACTTCAAAAGAATGTAAATGCGACACTTCCATGCTAGGAAATAGCGTTTGCAGATGTCTACGTATCGTAGCAATAGAGTTCTAATGATTCTCAAAACGCGATATAGCACCTCATTCCTATGTTTCATGATAAGATATAATATTCATTGCGATGTGTCATGTATATCTCGTATTCACATCAAAAGAATGTAAATGCGACACTTCCATGCTAGGGAATAGCCTTTGCAGATGTCTACGTATCGTAGCAATAGAGTTCTAATGCTTCTTAAAACGCGATATCGCATCTCACTGCTATGCTTCATGATAAGATATAATATTCATTACGGAGTGATATGTATACATCGTACTCACTTCAAAAGAATGTAAATGCGACCCTTCCATGCTAGGGAATAGCCTTTGCACATGTCTACGTATCGTAGGAATAGAGTTCTAATGCTTCTCAAAACGCGATATAGCACCTCCTTCCTATGTTTCATGACAAGATATAATATTCATTGCGAAGTGTCATGTATATCTCGTTTCACATCAAAAGAATGTAAATGCGACCCTTCCATGCTAGGAAATAGCGTTTGCAGATGTCTACGTATCGTAGCAATAGAGTTCTAGTGCTTCTTAGAAGGCGATATCGCATCTCACTTCTATGATTCATGATAAGATATAATATTCATTGCGAAGTGTCATGTATACCTCGTATTCACTTCAGAAGAATGTAAATATGACACTTCCATGCTAGGAAATAGCGTTTGCAGATGTCTACGTACCGTAGCAATAGAGTTCTAATGCTTCTTAAAACGAGATATTGCACCTCACTGCTGTGTTTCATGATAAGATATAATATTCATTATGAAGTGATATGTATACCTCGTACTCACTTCAAAAGAATGTAAATGCGACCCTTCCATGCTAGGGAATAGTTTTTGCAGATGTCTACGTATCGTAGCAATAGAGTTCTAATGCTTCTTAGAACGCGATATCGCATCTCACTTTTATGTTTCATGATAAGATATAATATTCATTGCGAAGTGTCATGTACACCTCGTATTCACTTCAAAAGAATGTAAATGCGACACTTCCATGCTAGGAAGTAGCGTTTACTGATGTCTACGTATCGTAGCAATAGGGTTCTAATGCTTCTTAAAACGCGATATCGCATCTCACTTCTATGTTTCATGATAAGATATAATATTCATTGCGACGTGTCATGTATAACTCGTATTCACTTCAAAAGAAAGTAAATGCGACACTTCCATGCTAGGAAATAGCGTTTGCAGATGTCTACGTATCGCAGCAATAGAGTTCTAATGCGTCCTAAAACGCGATATGGCATCTCTCTTCTATGTTTCATGATAAGGTATAATATTCGTTGCGAAGTGTCATGTATACCTCGATTTCACTTCACAAGAATGTAAATGCGACACTTCCTTGCTAGGAAATATTGTTTGCAGATGTCTACGTATCACAGCAATAGAGTACTAATGCTTCTTAAAACGAGATGTCGTATTTCATTTCTATGTTTCGTAATAAGATATAATACTCATTGTGTAATGTTATGTATACCTCGTATTCACTTCAGTGGAATGTAAGTGCCACATGTCCATGCTAGGAAATAGAGTTTGCAGATGTCTACGTATCGTAGCAATAGAGTTCTAATGCTTCTCAAAACGCGATATAGCACCTCATTCCTATGTTTCATGAGAAGATATAATATTCATTATGGAGTGTTATGTATACCTCGTACTCACTTCAAAAGAATGTAAATGCGACCCTTCCATCCTAGGAAATAGCGTTTGCAGATGTCTACGTATCGTAGCAATAGAGTTCTAGTGCTTCTTAGAACGCTATATCGCATCTCGCCTCTATGTTTCATGATAAGATATAGTATTCTTTGCGAAGTGTCATGTATACCTCGATTTCACTTCACAAGAATGTAAATGCGACCCTTCCGTCCTAGGAAATAGCGTTTGCAGATGTCTACGTATCGCAGCAATAGAGTTCTGATGCTTCTTAAAACGCGATATCGCATCTCTCTTCTATGTTTCATGATAAGGTATAATATTCATTGCGAAGTGTCATGTATATCTCGTATTCACTTCAAACGAATGTAAATGCGACACTTCCATGCTAGGAAATAGCGTTCGCAGATGTCTACGTATCGTAGCAATAGAGTTCCAATGCTCCTTAAAACGCGATATCGCATCTCACTTCTATGTTTCATGATAAGATATAATATTCATTGCGAAGTGTCATCTATACCTCGTATTCACTTCAAAAGAATGTAAATGCGACACTTCCATGCTAGGAAATAGTGTTTGCAGATGTCTACGTATCGTAGCAATAGGATTCTAATGCTTCTTAGAACGCGATATCGCATCTCACTTCTATGTTCCATGATAAGAAATAATATTCATTGCGAAGTGTCATGTATACATCGTACTCACTCCAAAAGAATGTAAATGCGACCCTTCTATGCTAGGGAATAGCCTTTGCAGATGTCTACGTATCGTAGCAATAGAGTTCTAATGCTTCTTAGAACGCGATATCGCATCTCACTTTTATGTTTCATGATAAGATATAATATTCATTGCGATGTGTCATGTATACCTCGTATTCACTTCAAAAGAATGTAAATGCGACACTTCCATGCTAGGAAATAGCGTTTGCAGATGTCTACGTATCGTAGCAATAGAGTTCTAATGCTTCTCAAAACGCGATATAGCACCTCATATCTATGTTTCATGATAAGATATAATATTCATTGCGAAGTGTCATGTATATCTCGTATTCACATCAAAAGTATGTAAATGCGACACTTCCATGCTAGGAAATAGCGTTTGCAGATGTCTACGTATCGTAGCAATAGCGTAATAATGCTTCTTAAAACGAGATGTCGCATCTCACTGCTATGTTTCATGATGAGATATAATATTCATTATGGAGTGACATGTATACCTCGTACTCACTTCAAAAGAATGTAAATGCGACCCTTCCATGCTAGGAAATAGCGTTTGCAGATGTCTACGTACCGTAGCAATAGAGTAATAATGCTTCTTAAAACGAGATGTCGCATCTCACTGCTATGTTTCATGATAAGATATAATATTCATTATGGAGTGATATGTATACCTCGTACTCACTTCAAAAGAATGTAAATGCGACCCTTCTATGCTAGGGAATAGCCTTTGCAGATGTCTACGTATCGTAGCAATAGAGTTCTAATGCTTCTTAGAACGCGATACCGCATCTCACTTTTATGTTTCATGATAAGATATAATATTCATTGCGATGTGTCATGTATACCTCGTATTCACTTCAAAAGAATGTAAATGCGACACTTCCATGCCAGGAAATAGCGTTTGCAGATGTCTACGTATCGTAACAATAGAGTTCTAATGCTTCTCAAAACGCGATATAGCACCTCATATCTATGTTTCATGATAAGATATAATATTCATTGCGAAGTGTCATGTATATCTCGTATTCACATCAAAAGAATGTAAATGCGATACTTCCATGCTAGGAAATAGCGTTTGCAGATGTCTACATATCGCAGCAATAGAGTTCCAATGCTTCCTAAAACGCGATATCGCATCTCCCTTCTATGTTTCATGATAAGGTATAATATTCATTGCGAAGTGTCATGTATACCTCGTATTCACTTCAAATGAATGTAAATGCGACACTTCCATGCTAGGAAATAGCGTTTGCAGATGTCTACGTATCGTAGCAATAGCGTAATAATGCTTTTTAAAACGAGATGTCGCATCTCACTGCTATGTTTCATGATGAGATATAATATTCATTATGGAGTGATATGTATACCTCGTACTCATTTCAAAAGAATGTAAATGCGACCCTTCCATGCTAGGGAATAGCCTTTGCAGATGTCTACGTATCGTAGCAATAGAGTTCTAATGCTTCTTAGAACGCGATATCGCATCTCACTTTTATGTTTCATGATAAGATATAATATTCATTGCGAAGTGTCATGTATACCTCGCATTCACTTCAAAAGAATGTAAATGCGACACTTCCATGCTAGGAAATAGCGATTGCAGATGTCTACGTATCGTAGCAATAGAGTTCTAATGATTCTCAAAACGCGATATAGCACCTCATTCCTATGTTTCATGATAAGATATAATATTCATTGCGATGTGTCATGTATATCTCGTATTCACATCAAAAGAATGTAAATGCGACACTTCCATGCCAGGGAATAGCCTTTGCAGATGTCTACGTATCGTAGCAATAGAGTTCTAATGCTTCTTAAAACGCGATATCGCATCTCACTGCTATGCTTCATGATAAGATATAATATTCATTACGGAGTGATATGTATACATCGTACTCACTTCAAAAGAATGTAAATGCGACCCTTCCATACTAGGGAATAGCCTTTGCACATGTCTACGTATCGTAGCAATAGAGTTCTAATGCTTCTCAAAACGCGATATAGCACCTCCTTCGTATGTTTCATGACAAGATATAATATTCATTGCGAAGTGTCACGTATATCTCGTTTCGCATCAAAAGAATGTAAATGCGACACTTCCATGCTAGGAAATAGCGTTTGCAGATGTCTACGTATCGTAGCAATAGAGTTCTAGTGCTTCTTAGAAGGCGATATCGCATCTCACTTCTATGATTCATGATAAGATATAATATTCATTGCGAAGTGTCATGTATACCTCGTATTCACTTCAGAAGAATGTAAATATGACACTTCCATGCTAGGAAATAGCGTTTGCAGATGTCTACGTACCGTAGCAATAGAGTTCTAATGCTTCTTAAAACGAGATATTGCACCTCACTGCTGTTTTTCATGATAAGATATAATATTCATTATGGAGTGATATGTATACCTCGTACTCACTTCAAAAGAATGTAAATGCGACCCTTCCATGCTAGGAAATAGCGTTTGCAGATGTCTACGTATCGTAGCAATAGAGTTCTAGTGCTTCTTAGAAGGCGATATCGCATCTCACTTCTATGATTCATGATAAGATATAATATTCATTGCGAAGTGTCATGTATACCTCGTATTCACTTCAAAAGAATGTAAATATGACACTTCCATGCTAGGAAATAGCGTTTGCAGATGTCTACGTACCGTAGCAATAGAGTTCTAATGCTTCTTAAAACGAGATATTGCACCTCACTGCTGTGCTTCATGATAAGATATAATATTCATTATGGAGTGTTATGTATACCTCGTACTCACTTCAAAAGAATGTAAATGCGACCCTTCCATCCTAGGAAATAGCGTTTGCTGATGTCTACGTATCGTAGCAATAGAGTTCTAGTGCTTCTTAGAACGCTATATCGCATCTCACCTCTATGTTTCATGATAAGATATAGTATTCTTTGCGAAGTGTCATGTATACCTCGATTTCACTTCACAAGAATGTAAATGCGACCCTTCCGTCCTAGGAAATAGCGTTTGCAGATGTCTACGTATCGCAGCAATAGAGTTCTGATGCTTCTTAAAACGCGATATCGCATCTCTCTTCTATGTTTCATGATAAGGTATAATATTCATTGCGAAGTGTCATGTATATCTCGTATTCACTTCAAACGAATGTAAATGCGACACTTCCATGCTAGGAAATAGCGTTTGCAGATGTCTACGTATCGTAGCAATAGAGTTCCAATGCTCCTTAAAACGCGATATCGCATCTCACTTCTATGTTTCATGATAAGATATAATATTCATTGCGAAGTGTCATCTATACCTCGTATTCACTTCAAAAGAATGTAAATGCGACACTTCCATGCTAGGAAATAGTGTTTGCAGATGTGTACGTATCGTAGCAATAGGGTTCTAATTCTTCTTAGAACGCGATATCGCATCTCACTTCTATGTTCCATGATAAGATATAATATTCATTGCGAAGTGTCATGTATACATCGTACTCACTTCAAAAGAATGTAAATGCGACACTTCCATGCTAGGAAATAGCGTTTGCAGATGTCTACGTATCGTAGCAATAGCGTAATAATGCTTCTTAAAACGAGATGTCGCATCTCACTGCTATGTTTCATGATGAGATATAATATTCATTATGGAGTGACATGTATACCTCGTACTCACTTCAAAAGAATGTAAATGCGACCCTTCCATGCTAGGAAATAGCGTTTGCAGATGTCTACGTACCGT
Organism: Xylocopa sonorina; assembly: GCF_050948175.1. NCBI lineage: Eukaryota > Metazoa > Arthropoda > Insecta > Hymenoptera > Apidae > Xylocopa > Xylocopa sonorina. The sequence continues at coordinate 206,863 of NW_027490350.1, forward strand.
AGCAATAGAGTAATAATGCTTCTTAAAACGAGATGTCGCATCTCACTGCTATGTTTCATGATAAGATATAATATTCATTATGGAGTGATATGTATACCTCGTACTCACTTCAAAAGAATGTAAATGCGACCCTTCTATGCTAGGGAATAGCCTTTGCAGATGTCTACGTATCGTAGCAATAGAGTTCTAATGCTTCTTAGAACGCGATACCGCATCTCACTTTTATGTTTCATGATAAGATATAATATTCATTGCGATGTGTCATGTATACCTCGTATTCACTTCAAAAGAATGTAAATGCGACACTTCCATGCCAGGAAATAGCGTTTGCAGATGTCTACGTATCGTAACAATAGAGTTCTAATGCTTCTCAAAACGCGATATAGCACCTCATATCTATGTTTCATGATAAGATATAATATTCATTGCGAACTGTCATGTATATCTCGTATTCACATCAAAAGAATGTAAATGCGATACTTCCATGCTAGGAAATAGCGTTTGCAGATGTCTACATATCGCAGCAATAGAGTTCCAATGCTTCCTAAAACGCGATATCGCATCTCCCTTCTATGTTTCATGATAAGGTATAATATTCATTGCGAAGTGTCATGTATACCTCGTATTCACTTCAAATGAATGTAAATGCGACACTTCCATGCTAGGAAATAGCGTTTGCAGATGTCTACGTATCGTAGCAATAGCGTAATAATGCTTTTTAAAACGAGATGTCGCATCTCACTGCTATGTTTCATGATGAGATATAATATTCATTATGGAGTGATATGTATACCTCGTACTCATTTCAAAAGAATGTAAATGCGACCCTTCCATGCTAGGGAATAGCCTTTGCAGATGTCTACGTATCGTAGCAATAGAGTTCTAATGCTTCTTAGAACGCGATATCGCATCTCACTTTTATGTTTCATGATAAGATATAATATTCATTGCGAAGTGTCATGTATACCTCGCATTCACTTCAAAAGAATGTAAATGCGACACTTCCATGCTAGGAAATAGCGATTGCAGATGTCTACGTATCGTAGCAATAGAGTTCTAATGATTTTCAAAACGCGATATAGCACCTCATTCCTATGTTTCATGATAAGATATAATATTCATTGCGATGTGTCATGTATATCTCGTATTCACATCAAAAGAATGTAAATGCGACACTTCCATGCTAGGGAATAGCCTTTGCAGATGTCTACGTATCGTAGCAATAGAGTTCTAATGCTTCTTAAAACGCGATATCGCATCTCACTGCTATGCTTCATGATAAGATATAATATTCATTACGGAGTGATATGTATACATCGTACTCACTTCAAAAGAATGTAAATGCGACCCTTCCATGCTAGGGAATAGCCTTTGCACATGTCTACGTATCGTAGCAATAGAGTTCTAATGCTTCTCAAAACGCGATATAGCACCTCCTTCGTATGTTTCATGACAGGATATAATATTCATTGCGAAGTGTCACGTATATCTCGTTTCGCATCAAAAGAATGTAAATGCGACACTTCCATGCTAGGAAATAGCGTTTGCAGATGTCTACGTATCGTAGCAATAGAGTTCTAGTGCTTCTTAGAAGGCGATATCGCATCTCACTTCTATGATTCATGATAAGATATAATATTCATTGCGAAGTGTCATGTATACCTCGTATTCACTTCAGAAGAATGTAAATATGACACTTCCATGCTAGGAAATAGCGTTTGCAGATGTCTACGTACCGTAGCAATAGAGTTCTAATGCTTCTTAAAACGAGATATTGCACCTCACTGCTGTTTTTCATGATAAGATATAATATTCATTATGGAGTGATATGTATACCTCGTACTCACTTCAAAAGAATGTAAATGCGACCCTTCCATGCTAGGAAATAGCGTTTGCAGATGTCTACGTATCGTAGCAATAGAGTTCTAGTGCTTCTTAGAAGGCGATATCGCATCTCACTTCTATGATTCATGATAAGATATAATATTCATTGCGAAGTGTCATGTATACCTCGTATTCACTTCAAAAGAATGTAAATATGACACTTCCATGCTAGGAAATAGCGTTTGCAGATGTCTACGTACCGTAGCAATAGAGTTCTAATGCTTCTTAAAACGAGATATTGCACCTCACTGCTGTGTTTCATGATAAGATATAATATTCATTATGGAGTGTTATGTATACCTCGTACTCACTTCAAAAGAATGTAAATGCGACCCTTCCATCCTAGAAAATAGCGTTTGCTGATGTCTACGTATCGTAGCAATAGAGTTCTAGTGCTTCTTAGAACGCTATATCGCATCTCACCTCTATGTTTCATGATAAGATATAGTATTCTTTGCAAAGTGTCATGTATACCTCGATTTCACTTCACAAGAATGTAAATGCGACCCTTCCGTCCTAGGAAATAGCGTTTGCAGATGTCTACGTATCGCAGCAATAGAGTTCTGATGCTTCTTAAAACGCGATATCGCATCTCTCTTCTATGTTTCATGATAAGGTATAATATTCATTGCGAAGTGTCATGTATATCTCGTATTCACTTCAAACGAATGTAAATGCGACACTTCCATGCTAGGAAATAGCGTTTGCAGATGTCTACGTATCGTAGCAATAGAGTTCCAATGCTCCTTAAAACGCGATATCGCATCTCACTTCTATGTTTCATGATAAGATATAATATTCATTGCGAAGTGTCATCTATACCTTGTATTCACTTCAAAAGAATGTAAATGCGACACTTCCATGCTAGGAAATAGTGTTTGCAGATGTGTACGTATCGTAGCAATAGGGTTCTAATTCTTCTTAGAACGCGATATCGCATCTCACTTCTATGTTCCATGATAAGATATAATATTCATTGCGAAGTGTCATGTATACATCGTACTCACTTCAAAAGAATGTAAATGCGACCCTTCTATGCTAGGGAATAGCCTTTGCAGATGTCTACGTATCGTAGCAATAGAGTTCTAATGCTTCTTAGAACGCGATATCGCATCTCACTTTTATGTTTCATGATAAGATATAATATTCATTGCGATGTGTCATGTATACCTCGTATTCACTTCAAAAGAATGTAAATGCGACACTTCCATGCTAGGAAATAGCGTTTGCAGATGTCTACGTATCGTAGCAATAGAGTTCTAATGCTTCTCAAAACGCGATATAGCACCTCATATCTATGTTTCATGATAAGATATAATATTCATTGCGAAGTGTCATGTATATCTCGTATTCACATCAAAAGAATGTAAATGCGACCCTTCCATGCTAGGAAATAGCGTTTGCAGATGTCTACATATCGCAGCAATAGAGTTCCAATGCTTCCTAAAACGCGATATCGCATCTCCCTTCTATGTTTCATTATAAGGTATAATATCCATTGCGAAGTGTCATGTATACCTCGTATTCACTTCAAATGAATGTAAATGCGACACTTCCATGCTAGGAAATAGCGTTTGCAGATGTCTACGTATCGTAGCAATAGCGTAATAATGCTTTTTAAAACGAGATGTCGCATCTCACTGCTATGTTTCATGATGAGATATAATATTCATTATGGAGTGATATGTATACCTCGTACTCATTTCAAAAGAATGTAAATGCGACTCTTCCATGCTAGGGAATAGCCTTTGCAGATGTCTACGTATCGTAGCAATAGAGTTCTAATGCTTCTTAGAACGCGATATCGCATCTCACTTTTATGTTTCATGATAAGATATAATATTCATTGCGAAGTGTCATGTATACCTCGTATTCACTTCAAAAGAATGTAAATGCGACACTTCCATGCTAGGAAATAGCGTTTGCAGATGTCTACGTATCGTAGCAATAGAGTTCTAATGATTCTCAAAACGCGATATAGCACCTCATTCCTATGTTTCATGATAAGATATAATATTCATTGCGATGTGTCATGTATATCTCGTATTCACATCAAAAGAATGTAAATGCGACACTTCCATGCTAGGGAATAGCCTTTGCAGATGTCTACGTATCGTAGCAATAGAGTTCTAATGCTTCTTAAAACGCGATATCGCATCTCACTGCTATGCTTCATGATAAGATATAATATTCATTACGGAGTGATATGTATACATCGTACTCACTTCAAAAGAATGTAAATGCGACCCTTCCATGCTAGGGAATAGCCTTTGCACATGTCTACGTATCGTAGCAATAGAGTTCTAATGCTTCTCAAAACGCGATATAGCACCTCCTTCCTATGTTTCATGACAAGATATAATATTCATTGCGAAGTGTCATGTATATCTCGTTTCACATCAAAAGAATGTAAATGCGACCCTTCCATGCTAGGAAATAGCGTTTGCAGATGTCTACGTATCGTAGCAATAGAGTTCTAGTGCTTCTTAGAAGGCGATATCGCATCTCACTTCTATGATTCATGATAAGATATAATATTCATTGCGAAGTGTCATGTATACCTCGTATTCACTTCAGAAGAATGTAAATATGACACTTCCATGCTAGGAAATAGCGTTTGCAGATGTCTACGTACCGTAGCAATAGAGTTCTAATGCTTCTTAAAACGAGATATTGCACCTCACTGCTGTGTTTCATGATAAGATATAATATTCATTATGAAGTGATATGTATACCTCGTACTCACTTCAAAAGAATGTAAATGCGACCCTTCCATGCTAGGGAATAGTTTTTGCAGATGTCTACGTATCGTAGCAATAGAGTTCTAATGCTTCTTAGAACGCGATATCGCATCTCACTTTTATGTTTCATGATAAGATATAATATTCATTGCGAAGTGTCATGTACACCTCGTATTCACTTCAAAAGAATGTAAATGCGACACTTCCATGCTAGGAAGTAGCGTTTACTGATGTCTACGTATCGTAGCAATAGGGTTCTAATGCTTCTTAAAACGCGATATCGCATCTCACTTCTATGTTTCATGATAAGATATAATATTCATTGCGACGTGTCATGTATAACTCGTATTCACTTCAAAAGAAAGTAAATGCGACACTTCCATGCTAGGAAATAGCGTTTGCAGATGTCTACGTATCGCAGCAATAGAGTTCTAATGCGTCCTAAAACGCGATATGGCATCTCTCTTCTATGTTTCATGATAAGGTATAATATTCGTTGCGATGTGTCATGTATACCTCGATTTCACTTCACAAGAATGTAAATGCGACACTTCCTTGCTAGGAAATATTGTTTGCAGATGTCTACGTATCACAGCAATAGAGTAATAATGCTTCTTAAAACGAGATGTCGTATTTCATTTCTATGTTTCGTAATAAGATATAATACTCATTGTGTAATGTTATGTATACCTCGTATTCACTTCAGTGGAATGTAAGTGCCACATGTCCATGCTAGGAAATAGAGTTTGCAGATGTATACGCATATTAGCAATAGTGTTCTAATGCTTCTCAAAACGCGATATAGCACCTCATTCCTATGTTTCATGACAAGATATAATATTCATTGCGAAGTGTCATGTATATCTCGTATTCACTTCAAAAGAATGTAAATGCGACACTTCCATGCTAGGAATTAGTGTTTGCAGATGTCTACGTATCGTAGCAATAGGGTTCTAATGCTTCTTAGAACGCAATATCGCATGTCACTTCTATGTTCCATGATAAGATATAATATTCATTGCGAAGTTTCATGTATACCTCGATTTCACTTCACAAGAATGTAAATGCGGCACTTCCTTGTTAGGAAATATTGTTTGCAGATGTCTACGTATCACAGCAATAGAGTTCTAATGCTCCCTAAAATGCGATATCGCACCTCTCTTCTATGTTTCATGATAAGATATATTATTCAGTGCGAAGTGTCATGTATACCTCGATTTCACTTCACAAGAATGTAAATGCGACACTTCCTTGCTAGGAAATATTGTTTGCAGATGTCTACGTATCACAGCAATAGAGTACTAATGCTTCTTAAAACGAGATGTCGTATTTCATTTCTATGTTTCGTAATAAGATATAATACTCATTGTGTAATGTTATATATACCTCGTATTCACTTCAGTGGAATGTAAGTGCCACATGTCCATGCTAGGAAATAGAGTTTGCAGATGTCTACGTATCGTAGCAATAGAGTTCTAATGCTTCTCAAAACGCGATATAGCACCTCATTCCTATGTTTCATGAGAAGATATAATATTCATTATGGAGTGTTATGTATACCTCGTACTCACTTCAAAAGAATGTAAATGCGACCCTTCCATCCTAGGAAATAGCGTTTGCAGATGTCTACGTATCGTAGCAATAGAGTTCTAGTGCTTCTTAGAACGCTATATCGCATCTCGCCTCTATGTTTCATGATAAGATATAGTATTCTTTGCGAAGTGTCATGTATACCTCGATTTCACTTCACAAGAATGTAAATGCGACCCTTCCGTCCTAGGAAATAGCGTTTGCAGATGTCTACGTATCGCAGCAATAGAGTTCTGATGCTTCTTAAAACGCGATATCGCATCTCTCTTCTATGTTTCATGATAAGGTATAATATTCATTGCGAAGTGTCATGTATATCTCGTATTCACTTCAAACGAATGTAAATGCGACACTTCCATGCTAGGAAATAGCGTTCGCAGATGTCTACGTATCGTAGCAATAGAGTTCCAATGCTCCTTAAAACGCGATATCGCATCTCACTTCTATGTTTCATGATAAGATATAATATTCATTGCGAAGTGTCATCTATACCTCGTATTCACTTCAAAAGAATGTAAATGCGACACTTCCATGCTAGGAAATAGTGTTTGCAGATGTCTACGTATCGTAGCAATAGGATTCTAATGCTTCTTAGAACGCGATATCGCATCTCACTTCTATGTTCCATGATAAGAAATAATATTCATTGCGAAGTGTCATGTATACATCGTACTCACTTCAAAAGAATGTAAATGCGACCCTTCTATGCTAGGGAATAGCCATTGCAGATGTCTACGTATCGTAGCAATAGAGTTCTAATGCTTCTTAGAACGCGATATCGCATCTCACTTTTATGTTTCATGATAAGATATAATATTCATTGCGATGTGTCATGTATACCTCGTATTCACTTCAAAAGAATGTAAATGCGACACTTCCATGCTAGGAAATAGCGTTTGCAGATGTCTACGTATCGTAGCAATAGAGTTCTAATGCTTCTCAAAACGCGATATAGCACCTCATATCTATGTTTCATGATAAGATATAATATTCATTGCGAAGTGTCATGTATATCTCGTATTCACATCAAAAGAATGTAAATGCGACACTTCCATGCTAGGAAATAGCGTTTGCAGATGTCTACGTATCGTAGCAATAGCGTAATAATGCTTCTTAAAACGAGATGTCGCATCTCACTGCTATGTTTCATGATGAGATATAATATTCATTATGGAGTGACATGTATACCTCGTACTCACTTCAAAAGAATGTAAATGCGACCCTTCCATGCTAGGAAATAGCGTTTGCAGATGTCTACGTACCGTAGCAATAGAGTAATAATGCTTCTTAAAACGAGATGTCGCATCTCACTGCTATGTTTCATGATAAGATATAATATTCATTATGGAGTGATATGTATACCTCGTACTCACTTCAAAAGAATGTAAATGCGACCCTTCTATGCTAGGGAATAGCCTTTGCAGATGTCTACGTATCGTAGCAATAGAGTTCTAATGCTTCTTAGAACGCGATACCGCATCTCACTTTTATGTTTCATGATAAGATATAATATTCATTGCGATGTGTCATGTATACCTCGTATTCACTTCAAAAGAATGTAAATGCGACACTTCCATGCCAGGAAATAGCGTTTGCAGATGTCTACGTATCGTAACAATAGAGTTCTAATGCTTCTCAAAACGCGATATAGCACCTCATATCTATGTTTCATGATAAGATATAATATTCATTGCGAAGTGTCATGTATATCTCGTATTCACATCAAAAGAATGTAAATGCGATACTTCCATGCTAGGAAATAGCGTTTGCAGATGTCTACATATCGCAGCAGTAGAGTTCCAATGCTTCCTAAAACGCGATATCGCATCTCCCTTCTATGTTTCATGATAAGGTATAATATTCATTGCGAAGTGTCATGTATACCTCGTATTCACTTCAAATGAATGTAAATGCGACACTTCCATGCTAGGAAATAGCGTTTGCAGATGTCTACGTATCGTAGCAATAGCGTAATAATGCTTTTTAAAACGAGATGTCGCATCTCACTGCTATGTTTCATGATGAGATATAATATTCATTATGGAGTGATATGTATACCTCGTACTCATTTCAAAAGAATGTAAATGCGACCCTTCCATGCTAGGGAATAGCCTTTGCAGATGTCTACGTATCGTAGCAATAGAGTTCTAATGCTTCTTAGAACGCGATATCGCATCTCACTTTTATGTTTCATGATAAGATATAATATTCATTGCGAAGTGTCATGTATACCTCGCATTCACTTCAAAAGAATGTAAATGCGACACTTCCATGCTAGGAAATAGCGTTTGCAGATGTCTACGTATCGTAGCAATAGAGTTCTAATGATTCTCAAAACGCGATATAGCACCTCATTCCTATGTTTCATGATAAGATATAATATTCATTGCGATGTGTCATGTATATCTCGTATTCACATCAAAAGAATGTAAATGCGACACTTCCATGCTAGGGAATAGCCTTTGCAGATGTCTACGTATCGTAGCAATAGAGTTCTAATGCTTCTTAAAACGCGATATCGCATCTCACTGCTATGCTTCATGATAAGATATAATATTCATTACGGAGTGATATGTATACATCGTACTCACTTCAAAAGAATGTAAATGCGACCCTTCCATGCTAGGGAATAGCCTTTGCACATGTCTACGTATCGTAGCAATAGAGTTCTAATGCTTCTCAAAACGCGATATAGCACCTCCTTCGTATGTTTCATGACAAGATATAATATTCATTGCGAAGTGTCACGTATATCTCGTTTCGCATCAAAAGAATGTAAATGCGACACTTCCATGCTAGGAAATAGCGTTTGCAGATGTCTACGTATCGTAGCAATAGAGTTCTAGTGCTTCTTAGAAGGCGATATCGCATCTCACTTCTATGATTCATGATAAGATATAATATTCATTGCGAAGTGTCATGTATACCTCGTATTCACTTCAGAAGAATGTAAATATGACACTTCCATGCTAGGAAATAGCGTTTGCAGATGTCTACGTACCGTAGCAATAGAGTTCTAATGCTTCTTAAAACGAGATATTGCACCTCACTGCTGTTTTTCATGATAAGATATAATATTCATTATGGAGTGATATGTATACCTCGTACTCACTTCAAAAGAATGTAAATGCGACCCTTCCATGCTAGGAAATAGCGTTTGCAGATGTCTACGTATCGTAGCAATAGAGTTCTAGTGCTTCTTAGAAGGCGATATCGCATCTCACTTCTATGATTCATGATAAGATATAATATTCATTGCGAAGTGTCATGTATACCTCGTATTCACTTCAAAAGAATGTAAATATGACACTTCCATGCTAGGAAATAGCGTTTGCAGATGTCTACGTACCGTAGCAATAGAGTTCTAATGCTTCTTAAAACGAGATATTGCACCTCACTGCTGTGTTTCATGATAAGATATAATATTCATTATGGAGTGATATGTATACCTCGTACTCACTTAAAAAGAATGTAAATGCGACCCTTCAATGCTAGGGAATAGTTTTTGCAGATGTCTACGTATCGTAGCAATAGAGTTCTAATGCTTCTTAGAACGCGATATCGCATCTCACTTTTATGTTTCATGATAAGATATAATATTCATTGCGAAGTGTCATGTACACCTCGTATTCACTTCAAAAGAATGTAAATGCGACACTTCCATGCTAGGAAATAGCGTTTGCAGATGTCTACGTATCGCAGCAATAGAGTTCTAATGCTTCCTAAAACGCGATATCGCATCTCACTGCTATGTTTCATGATAAGATATAATATTCATTATGGAGCGTTATGTATACCTCGCACTCACTTCAAATGAATGTAAATGTGACACTTCAATGCTAGGAAATAGCGTGTGCAGATGTCTACGTGTCGTAGCAATAGAGTTCTAATGCTTCTTAAAACGCGATATCGCATCTCACTGCTATGTTTCATGATAAGATATAATATTCATTATGGAGTGTTATGTATAGCTCGTACTCACTTCAAAAGAATGTAAATGCGACCCTTCCATGCTAGGAAATAGCCTTTGCAGATGTCTACGTATCGTAGCAATAGAGTTCTAATGCTTCTTAGAACGCGATATCGCATCTCACTTCTATGTTTCATGAAAAGATATAATATTCATTATGGAGTGTTATGTATACCTCGTACTCACTTCAAAAGAGTGTAAATGCGACCCTTCCATGCTAGGAAATAGCGTTTGCAGATGTCTGCGTATCGTAGCAATAGAGTTCTAATGCTTCCTAAAACGCGATATCGCACCTCTCTTCTATGTTTCACGATAAGGTACAATATTCATCGCGAAGTGTCATGTATACCTCGTATTCACTTCAAATGAATGTAAATGCGACACTTCCATGCTAGGAAATAGCCTTTGCAGATGTCTACGTATCGTAGCTCTAGAGTTCTAATGCTTCTCAAAACGCGATATAGCACCTCATTCCTATGTTTCATGATAAGATATAATATTCATTGCGAAGTGTCATGTATACCTCGTATTCACTTCAAAAGAATGTAAATGCGACACTTCCATGCTAGGAAATAGCCTTTGCAGATGTCTACGTATCGTAGCTATAGAGTTCTAATGCTTCTCAAAACGCGATATAGCACCTCATTCCTATGTTTCATGATAAGACATAATATTCATTGCGAAGTGTCATGCATATCTCGAATTCACTTCAAAAGAATGTAAATGCGACAATTCCATGCTAGGAAATAGCGTTTGCAGATGTCTACGTATCGCAGCAATAGGGTTCTTATGCTTCTTAAAACGAGATGTCGTATTTCACCTTTATGTTTCATGAAAAGATATAATATTCATTATGGAGTGTTATGTATACCTCGTACTCACTTCAAAAGAGTGTAAATGCGACCCTTCCATGCTAGGAAATAGCGTTTGCAGATGTCTACGTATCGTAGCAATAGAGTTCAAATGCTTCTTAGAACGCGATATCGCATCTCACTTCTATGCTTCATGATAAGATATAATATTCATTGCGAAGTGTCGTGTATACCTCGTATTCACTTCAAAAGAATGTAAATAAGACACTTCCATGCTAGGAAATAGCGTTTGCAGATGTATACGTATCGTAGCAATAGAGTTCTAATGCGTCTTAAAACGAGATGCCGCATTTCATTTCTATGTTTCGTGATAAGATATAATATTCATTGTGGAGTGTTATGTATACCTCGTATTCACTTCAGTGGAATGTAAGTGGAATGTAAGTGGAATGTAAGTGTAATGCTAGGAAATAGAGTTTGTAGATGTCTACGCATATTAGCAATAGAGTTCTAATGCTTCTCAAAACGCGATATAGCACCTCATTCCTATGTTTCATGATAAGATATAATATTCATTGCGAAGTGTCATGCATATCTTGTATTCACTTCAAAAGAATGTAAATGCGACACTTCCATGCTAGGAAATATCGTTTGCAGATGTCTACGTATCGCAGCAATAGAGTTTTAATGCTTCCTAAAACGCGATATCGCACCTCTCTTTTATGTTTCATGATAAGGTATAATATTCATTGCGATGTGTCATGTATACCTCGTATTCACTTCAAAAGAATATAAATGCGACACTTCCTTGCTAGGAAATATTGTTTGCAGATGTCTACGTATCACAACAATAGAGTACTAATGCTTCTTAAAACGAGATGTCGTATTTCGCTTCTATGTTTCGTAATAAGATATAATATTCATTGTGTAATGTTATGTATACCTCGTATTCACTTCAGTGGAATGTAAGTGCGAAATTTCCTTGCTAGGAAATAGAGTTTGCAGATGTCTACGTATAATAGCAATAGAGTTCTAATGCTTCTCAAAACGCGATATAGCACCTCATTCCTATGTTTCATGATAAGCTATAATATTCATTGCGAAGTGTCATGTGTATCTCGTATTCACTTCAAAAGAATGTAAATGCGACACTTCCGTGCTAGGAAATAGCGTTTGCAGATGTCTACGTATCGCAGCAATAGAGTTCTAATGCGTCCTAAAACGCGATATGGCATCTCTCTTCTATGTTTCATGATAAGGTATAATATTCTTTGCGAAGTGTCATGTATACCTCGTACTCACTTCAAAAGAATGTAAATGCGACCCTTCCATGCTAGGAAATAGCCTTTGCAGATGTCTACGTATCGTAGCTATAGAGTTCTAATGCTTCTCAAACCGCGATATAGCACCTCATTCCTATGTTTCATGATAAGATATAATATTCATTGCGAAGTGTCATGTATACCTCGATTTCACTTCACAAGAATGTAAATGCGACACTTCCTTGCTAGGAAATATTGTTTGCAGATGTCTACGTATCACAGCAATAGAGTAATAATGCTTCTTAAAACGAGATGTCGTATTTCATTTCTATGTTTCGTAATAAGATATAATACTCGTTGTGTAATGTTATGTATACCTCGTATTCACTTCAGTGGAATGTAAGTGCCACATGTCCATGCTAGGAAATAGAGTTTGCAGATGTCTACGCATATTAGCAATAGTGTTCTAATGCTTCTCAAAACGCGATATAGCACCTCATTCCTATGTTTCATGATAAGATATAATATTCATTGCGAAGTGTCATGTATATCTCGTATTCACTTCACAAGAATGTAAATGCGACACTTCCATGCGAGGAAATAGCGTTTGCAGATGTCTAAGTATCGTAGCAATAGAGTTCTAATGCTTCTTAGAACGCGATATCGCATCTGACTTCTATGGTTCATGATAAGATATAATATTCATTGCGAAGTGTCATATATACCTCGTGTTCACTTCAAAAGAATGTAAATGCGACACTTCCATGCTAGGAAATATTGTTTGCAGATGTCTACGTATCACAGCAATAGATTTCTAATGCTCCCTAAAATGCGATATCGCACCTCTCTTCTATGTTTCATGATAAGATATAATATTCGGTGCGAAGTGTCATGTATACCTCGATTTCACTTCACAAGAATGTAAATGCGACATTTCCTTGCTAGGAAATATTGTTTGCAGATGTCTATGTATCACAGCAATAGAGTACTAATGCTTCTTAAAACGAGATGTCGTATTTCATTTCTATGTTTCGTAATAAGATATAATACTCATTGTGTAATGTTATATATACCTCGTATTCACTTCAGTGGAATGTAAGTGCCACATGTCCATGCTAGGAAATAGAGTTTGCAGATGTCTACGTATCGCAGCAATAGAGTTCTTATGCTTCCTAAAACGCGATATCGCATCTCTCTTCTATGTTTCATGATAAGGTATAATATTCATTGCGAAGTGTCATGTATACCTCGTACTCACTTCAAGAGAATGTAAATGCGACTCTTCCATGCTAGGAAATAGCGTTTGCAGATGTCTAAGTATCGTAGCAATAGAGTTCTAATGCTTCTTAGAACGCGATATCGCATCTGACTTCTATGTTTCATGATAAGATATAATATTCATTGCGAAGTGTCATCTATACCTCGTATTCTCTTCAAAAGAATGTAAATGCGACACTTCCATGCTAGGAAATAGTGTTTGCAGATGTCTACGTATCGTAGCAATAGGGTTCTAATGCTTCTTAGAACGCGATATCGCCTCTCACTTCTATGTTCCATGATAAGATATAATATTCATTGCGAAGTGTCATGTATACCTCGATTTCACTTCTCAAGAATGTAAATAAGACACTTCCATGCTAGGAAATAGCGTTTGCAGATGTCTACGTATCGTAGCAATAGTGTTCTGATGCTTCTTAGAACGCGATATCGCATCTCACATCTATGTTTCATGATAAGATATAATATTCATTGCGAAGTGTCATGTATACCTCGTATTCACTTCAAAAGAATGTAAATATGACACTTCCATGCTAGGAAATAGCATTTGCAGATGTCTACGTATCGTAGCAATAGAGTTCGTGTGCGTCTTAAAACGAGATGCCGCATTTCATTTCTATGTTTCGTGATAAGATATAATATTCATTGTGGAGTGTTATGTATACCTCGTATTCACTTCAGTGCAATGCCAGTGGAATGTAAGTGTAATGCTAGGAAATAGAGTTTGCAGATGTCTACGCATATTAGCAATAGAGTTCTAATGCTTCTCAAAACGCGATATAGCACCTCATTCCTATGTCTCATGATAAGATATAATATTCATTGCGAAGTGTCATGTATATCTCGTATTCACTTCAAAGGAATGTAAATGCGACACTTCCATGCTAGGAAATAGCGTTTGCAGATGCTACGTATCGCAGCAATAGAGTTCTAATGCTTCCTAAAACGCGATATCGCATCTCTCTTCTATGTTTCATGATAAGGTATAATATTCATTGCGAAGTGTCATGTATACCTCGTATTCACTTCAAAAGAATGTAAATGCGACACTTCCTTGCTAGGAAATATTGTTTGCAGATGTCTACGTATCACAGCAATAGAGTACTAATGCTTCTTAAAACGAGATGTCGTATTTCACTTCTATGTTCCGTAATAAGATATAATATTCATTGTGTAATGTTATGTATACCTCGTATTCACTTCAGTGGAATGTAAGTGCGAAATTTCCTTGCTAGGAAAGAGAGTTTGCAGATGTCTACGTATAATAGCAATATAGTTCTAATGCGTCTTATAACGCGATATAGCACCTCATTCCTATGTTTCATGATAAGCTATAATATTCATTGCGAAGTGTCATGTATACCTCGTATTCACTTCAAAAGAATGTAAATGCGACACTTCCATGCTAGGAAATAGTGTTTGCAGATGTCTACGTATCGTAGCAATAGGGTTCTAATGCTTCTTAGAACGCGATATCGCATTTCACTTCTATGTTTCATGATAAGATATAATATTCATTGCGAAGTGTCATGTATACCTCGTATTCACTTCAAAAGAATGTAAATGCGACACTTCCATGCTAGGAAATAGCCTTTGCAGATGTCTACGTATCGTAGCAATAGAGTTCTAATGCTTCGTAAAACGAGATGTCGTATTTCACTTCTATGTTTCGTAATAAGATATAATATTCATTGTGTAATGTTATGTATACCTCGTATTCACATCAGTGGAATGTAAGTGCGAAATTTCCTTGCTAGGAAATAGAGTTTGCAGATGTCTACGTATAATAGCAATAGAGTTCTAATGCTTCTCAAAACGCGATATAGCACCTCATTCCTATGTTTCATGATAAAATATAATATTCATTGCGAAGTGTCATGTATATCTCGTATTCACTTCTAATGAATGTAAATGCGACCCTTCCATGCTAGGAAATAGCCTTTGCAGATGTCTACGTATCGTAGCAATAGAGTTCTAATGCTTCTTAGAACGCGATATCGCATTTCACTTCTATGTGTCATGATAAGATATAATATTCATTGCGAAGTGTCATGTATACCTCGTATTCACTACAAAAGAATGTAAATGCGACACTTCCATGCTAGGAAGTAGCCTTTGCAGATGTCTACGTATCGTAGCAATAGAGTTCTAATGCTTCTTAAAACGCGATATCGCTTCTCACTGCTATGTTTCATGATAAGATATAATATTCATTATGGAGTGTTATGTATACCTCGTACTCACTTCAAAAGAATGTAAATGCGACCCTTCCATGCTAGGAAATAGCCTTTGCAGATGTCTACGTATCGTAGCAATAGAGTTCTAATGCTTCGTAAAACGAGATGTCGTATTTCACTTCTATGTTTCGTAATAAGATATAATATTCATTGTGTAATGTTATGTATACCTCGTATTCACTTCAGTGGAATGTAAGTGCGAAATTTCCTTGCTAGGAAATAGAGTTTGCAGATGTCTACGTATAATAGCAATAGAGTTCTAATGCTTCTCAAAACGCGATATAGCACCTCATTCCTATGTTTCATGATAAAATATAATATTCATTGCGAAGTGTCATGTATATCTCGTATTCACTTCTAATGAATGTAAATGCGACCCTTCCATGCTAGGAAATAGCCTTTGCAGATGTCTACGTATCGTAGCAATAGAGTTCTAATGCTTCTTAGAACGCGATATCGCATTTCACTTCTATGTTTCCTGATAAGATATAATATTCATTGCGAAGTGTCATGTATACCTCGTATTCACTACAAAAGAATGTAAATGCGACACTTCCATGCTAGGAAGTAGCGTTTGCAGATGTCTACGTATCGCAGCAATAGGGTTCTAATGCTTCTTAGAACGCGATATCGCATCTCACTTCTATGTTCCATGATAAGATATAATATTCATTGCGAAGTGTCATGTATACCTCGATTTCGCTTCACAAGAATGTAAATGCGACACTTCCTTGCTAGGAAATATTGTTTGGAGATGTCTACGTATCACAGCAATAGAGTACTAATGATTCTTGAAACGAGATGTCGTATTTCATTTCTATGTTTCGTAATAAGGTATAATATTCATTGTGTAATGTTATGTATACCTCGTATTCACTTCAGTGGAATGTAAGTGCGAAATTTCCTTGCTAGGAAATAGAGTTTGCAGATGTCTACGTATAATAGCAATATAGTTCTAATGCGTCTCAAAACGCGATATAGCACCTCATTCCTATGTTTCATGAAAAGCTATAATATTCATTGCGAAGTGTCATGTATATCTCGTATTCACTTCTAATGAATGTAAATGCGACCCTTCCATGCTAGGAAATAGCCTTTGCAGATGTCTACGTATCGTAGCAATAGAGTTCTAATGCTTCTTAGAACGCGATATCGCATTTCACTTCTATGTTTCACGATAAGATATAATATTCATTGCGAAGTGTCATGTATACCTCGTATTCACTACAAAAGAATGTAAATGCGACACTTCCATGCTAGGAAGTAGCGTTTGCAGATGTCTACGTATCGCAGCAATAGGGTTCTAATGCTTCTTAGAACGCGATATCGCATCTCACTTCTATGTTCCATGATAAGATATAATATTCATTGCGAAGTGTCATGTATACCTCGATTTCACTTCACAAGAATGTAAATGCGACACTTCCTTGCTAGGAAATATTGTTTGGAGATGTCTACGTATCACAGTAATAGAGTTCTAATGATTCTTGAAACGAGATGTCGTATTTCATTTCTATGTTTCGTAATAAGGTATAATATTCATTGTGTAATGTTATGTATACCTCGTATTCACTTCAGAGGAATGTAAGTGCGAAATTTCCTTGCTAGGAAATAGAGTTTGCAGATGTCTACGTATCGTAGCAATAGAGTTCTAATGCTTCTCAAAACGCGATATAGCACCTCATTCCTATGTTTCATGATAAGATATAATATTCATTGCGAAGTGTCATGTATATCTCGTATTCACTTCAAAAGAATGTAAATGCGACACATCCATGCTAGGAAATAGCGTTTGCAGATGTCTACGTGTCGTAGCAATAGGGTTCTAATGCTTCTTAAAACGCGATATCGCATCTCACTGCTATGTTTCATGATAAGATATAATATTCATTATGGAGTGTCATGTATACCTCGTACTCACTTCAAAAGAATGTAAATGCGACCCTTCCATGCCAGGAAATAGCCTTTGCAGATGTCTACGTATCGTAGCAATAGAGTTCTAATGCTTCTTAGAACGCGATATCGCATCTCACTTCTATGTTTCATGATAAGATATAATATTCATTGCGAAGTGTCATGTATACCTCGTATTCACTTCAAAAGAATGTAAATGCGACACTTCCATGCTAGGAAATATCGTTTGCAGATGTCTACGCATCGTAGCAATAGAGTTCTAATGCGTCTTAAAACGAGATGCCGCATTTCATTTCTATGTTTCGTGATAAGGTATAATATTCATTGTGGAGTGTTATGTATACCTCGTATTCACTTCAGTGGAATGTAAGTGGAATGTAAGTGTAATGCTAGGAAATAGAGTTTGCAGATATCAACGGATATTAGCAATAGAGATCTAATGCTTCCTAAAACGCGATATAGCACCTCATTCCTATGTTTCATGATAAGCTATAATATTCATTGCGAAGTGTCATGTATATCTCGTATTCACTTCAAAGGAATGTAAATGCGACACTTCCATGCCAGGAAATAGCGTTTGCAGATGTCTACGTATCGTAGCAATAGAGTACTAATGCTTCTTAGAACGCGATATCGCATTTCACTTCTATGTTTCATGATAAGAGATAATATTCATTGCGAAGTGTCATGTATACCTCGTATTCACTACAAAAGAATGTAAATGCGACACTTCCTTGCAAGGAAATCTTGTTTGCAGATGTCTACGTATCACAGCAATAGAGTACCAATGCTTCTTAAAACGAGATGTCGTATTTCACTTCTATGTTTCGTAGTAAGATATAATATTCATTGTGTAATGCTATGTATACCTCGTATTCACTTCAGTGGAATGTAAGTGCGAAATTTCCTTGCTAGGAAATAGAGTTTGCAGATGTCTACGTATAATAGCAATAGAGTTCTAATGCTTCTCAAAACGCGATATAGCACCTCATTCCTATGTTTCATGATAAGCTATAATATTCATTGCGAAGTGTCATGTATATCTCGTATTCACTTCAAAGGCATGTAAATGCGACACTTCCATGCTAGGAAATAGCGTTTGCAGATGTCTACGTATCGTAGCAATAGAGTTCTAATGCTTCCTAAAACGCGATATCGCATCTCTCTTCTATGTTTCATGATAAGGTATAATATTCATTGCGAAGTGTCATGTATGCCTCGTATTCACTTCAAATGAATGTAAATGCGACACTTCCATGCTAGGAAATAGCGTTTGCAGATGTCTACGTATCGTAGCAATAGAGTTCTAATGCTTCTTAAAACGCGATATCGCTTCTCACTGCTATGTTTCATGATAAGATATAATATTCATTATGGAGTGTTATGTATACCTCGTACTCACTTCAAAAGAATGTAAATGCGACCCTTCCATGCTAGGAAATAGCCTTTGCAGATGTCTACGTATCGTAGCAATAGAGTTCTAATGCTTCGTAAAACGAGATGTCTTATTTCACCTCTATGTTTCGTAATAAGATATAATATTCATTGTGTAATGTTATGTATACCTTGTATTCACTTCAGTGG
Source organism: Xylocopa sonorina (assembly GCF_050948175.1). Lineage (NCBI taxonomy): Eukaryota > Metazoa > Arthropoda > Insecta > Hymenoptera > Apidae > Xylocopa > Xylocopa sonorina. The sequence continues at coordinate 226,135 of NW_027490350.1, forward strand.
AATGTAAGTGCGAAATTTCTTTGCTAGGAAATAGAGTTTGCAGATGTCTACGTATAATAGCAATAGAGTTCTAATGCTTCTCAAAACGCGATATAGCACCTCATTCCTATGTTTCATGATAAGATGTAATATTCATTGCGAAGTGTCATGTATACCTCGTATTCACTTCAAATGAATGTAAATGCGACACTTCCATGCTAGGAAATAGCGTTTGCAGATGTCTACGTATCGTAGCAATAGAGTTCTAAAGCTTCTTAAAACGCGATATCGCTTCTCACTGCTATGTTTCATGATAAGATATAATATTCATTATGGAGTGTCATGTATACCTCGTATTCACTTCAAAAGAATGTAAATGCGACACTTCCTTGCTAGGAAATATTGTTTGCAGATGTCTACGTATCACAGCAATAGTGTACTAATGCTTCTTAAAACGAGATGTCGTATTTCACTTCTATGTTTCGTAATAAGATATAATATTCATTGTGTAATGTTATGTACACCTCGTATTCACTTCAGTGGAATGTAAGTGCGAAATTTCCTTGCTAGGAAATAGAGTTTGCAGATGTCTACGTATAATAGCAATATAGTTCTAATGCTTCTCAAAACGCGATATAGCACCTCATTCCTATGTTTCATGATAAGCTATAATATTCATTGCGAAGTGTCATGTATACCTCGTATTCACTTCAAATGAATGTAAATGCGACACTTCCATGCTAGGAAATAGCGTTTGCAGATGTCTACGTATCGTAGCAATAGAGTTCTAATGCTTCTTAAAACGCGATATCGCTTCTCACTGCTATGTTTCATGATAAGATATAATATTCATTATGGAGTGTTATGTATACCTCGTACTCACTTCAAATGAATGTAAATGCGACCCTTCCATGCTAGGAAATAGCCTTTGCAGATGTCTACGTATCGTAGCAATAGAATTCTAATGCTTCGTAAAACGAGATGTCGTATTTCACTTCTATGTTTCGTGATAAGATATAATATTCATTGTGGAGTGTTATGTATACCTCGTATTCACGTCAGTGGAATGCCAGTGGAATGTAAGTGTAATGCTAGGAAATAGAGTTTGCAGGTGTCTACGCATATTAGCAATAGAGTTCTAATGCTTCTCAAAACGCGATATAGCACCTCATTCCTATGTCTCATGATAAGATATAATATTCATTGCGAAGTGTCATGTATACCTCGTATTCACTTCAAAAGAATGTAAATGCGACACTTCCTTGCTAGGAAATATTGTTTGCAGATGTCTACGTATCACAGCAATAGAGTACTAATGCTTCTTAAAACGAGATGTCGTATTTCACTTCTATGTTTCGTAATAAGATATAATATTCATTGTGTAATGTTATGTATACCTCGTACTCACTTCAGTGGAATGTAAGTGCGAAATTTCCTTGCTAGGAAATAGAGTTTGCAGATGTCTACGTATAATAGCAATATAGTTCTAATGCGTCTTAAAACGCGATATAGCACCTCATTCCTATGTTTCATGATAAGCTATAATATTCATTGCGAAGTGTCATATATATCTCGTATTCACTTCTAATGAATGTAAATGCGACCCTTCCATGCTAGGAAATAGCCTTTGCAGATGTCTACGTATCGTAGCAATAGAGTTCTAATGCTTCTTAGAACGCGATATCGCATTTCACTTCTATGTTTCACGATAAGATATAATATTCATTGCGAAGTGTCATGTATACCTCGTATTCACTACAAAAGAATGTAAATGCGACACTTCAATGCTAGGAAGTAGCGTTTGCAGATGTCTACGTATCGCAGCAATAGGGTTCTAATGCTTCTTAGAACGCGATATCGCATCTCACTTCTATGTTCCATGATAAGATATAATATTCATTGCGAAGTGTCATGTATACCTCGATTTCACTTCACAAGAATGTAAATGCGACACTTCCTTGCTAGGAAATATTGTTTGGAGATGTCTACGTATCACAGTAATAGAGTTCTAATGATTCTTGAAACGAGATGTCGTATTTCATTTCTATGTTTCGTAATAAGGTATAATATTCATTGTGTAATGTTATGTATACCTCGTATTCACTTCAGAGGAATGTAAGTGCGAAATTTCCTTGCTAGGAAATAGAGTTTGCAGATGTCTACGTATCGTAGCAATAGAGTTCTAATGCTTCTTAGAACGCGATATCGCATCTCACTTCTATGTTTCATGATAAGATATAATATTCATTGCGAAGTGTCATGTATACCTCGTATTCACTTCAAAAGAATGTAAATGCGACACTTCCATGCTAGGAAATAGCGTTTGCAGATGTCTACGTATCGCAGCAATAGAGTTCTAATGCTTCTTAGAACGCGATATCGCATCTCACTTCTATGTTCCATGATAAGGTATAATATTCATTGCGAAGTGTCATGTATACCTCGCATTCACTTCAAATGAATGTAAATGCGACACATCCATGCTAGGAAATAGCGTTTGCAGATGTCTACGTGTCGTTGCAATAGAAGATCTAATGCTTCTTAAAACGCGATATCGCATCTCACTGCTATGTTTCATGATAAGATATAATATTCATTATGGAGTGTCATGTATACCTCGTACTCACTTCAAAAGAATGTAAATGTGACCCTTCCATGCCAGGAAATAGCCTTTGCAGATGTCTACGTATCGTAGCAATAGAGTTCTAATGCTTCTTAGAACGCGATATCGCATCTCACTTCTATGTTTCATGATAAGATATAATATTCATTGCGAAGTGTCATGTATACCTCGTATTCACTTCAAAAGAATGTAAATGCGACACTTCCATGCTAGGAAATAGCGTTTGCAGATGTCTACGTATCGCAGCAATAGAGTTCTAATGCTTCTTAGAACGCGATATCGCATCTCACTTCTATGTTCCATGATAAGGTATAATATTCATTGCGAAGTGTCATGTATACCTCGCATTCACTTCAAATGAATGTAAATGCGACACTTCCATGCTAGGAAATAGCGTTTGCAGATGTCTACGTATCGTAGCAATAGAGTTCTAATGCTTCTTAAAACGCGATATCGCATCCTACTGCTATGTTTCATGAAAAGATATAATATTCATTATGGAGTGTTATGTATACCTCGTACTCACTTCAAAAGAGTGTAAATGCGACCCTTCCATGCTAGGAAATAGCGTTTGCAGATGTCTACGTATCGTAGCAATAGAGTTCTAATGCTTCTTAGAACGCGATATCGTTTCTCACTTCTATCTTTCATGATAAGATATAATATTCATTGCGAAGTGTCATGTACACCTCGTATTCACTTCAAAAGAATGTAAATATGACACTTCCATGCTAGTAAATATCGTTTGCAGATGTCTACGCATCGTAGCAATAGAGTTCTAATGCGTCTTAAAACGAGATGCCGCATTTCATTTCTATGTTTCGTGATAAGGTATAATATTCATTGTGGAGTGTTATGTATACCTCGTATTCACTTCAGTGGAATGTAAGTGGAATGTAAGTGTAATGCTAGGAAATAGAGTTTGCAGATATCAACGCATATTAGCAATAGAGATCTAATGCTTCCTAAAACGCGATATAGCACCTCATTCCTATGTTTCATGATAAGCTATAATATTCATTGCGAAGTGTCATGTATATCTCGTATTCACTTCAAAGGAATGTAAATGCGACACTTCCATGCCAGGAAATAGCGTTTGCAGATGTCTACGTATCGTAGCAATAGAGTACTAATGCTTCTTAGAACGCGATATCGCATTTCACTTCTATGTTACATGATAAGATATAATATTCATTGCGAAGTGTCATGTATACCTCGTATTCACTACAAAAGAATGTAAATGCTACACTTCCTTGCAAGGAAATCTTGTTTGCAGATGTCTACGTATCACAGCAATAGAGTACTAATGCTTCTTAAAACGAGATGTCGTATTTCACTTCTATGTTTCGTAATAAGATATAATATTCATTGTGTAATGCTATGTATACCTCGTATTCACTTCAGTGGAATGTAAGTGCGAAATTTCCTTGCTAGGAAATAGAGTTTGCAGATGTCTACGTATAATAGCAATAGAGTTCTAATGCTTCTCAAAACGCGATATAGCACCTCATTCCTATGTTTCATGATAAGCTATAATATTCATTGCGAAGTGTCATGTACATCTCGTATTCACTTCAAAGGAATGTAAATGCGACACTTCCATGCTAGGAAATAGCGTTTGCAGATGTCTACGTATCGCAGCAATAGAGTTCTAATGCTTCCTAATACGCGATATCGCATCTCTCTTCAATGTTTCATGATAAGGTATAATATTCATTGCGAAGTGTCATGTATACCTCGTATTCACTTCAAATGAATGTAAATGCGACACATCCATGCTAGGAAATAGCGTTTACAGATGTCTACGTATCGTAGCAATAGAGTTCTAATGCTTCTTAAAACGCGATATCGCTTCTCACTGCTATGTTTCATGATAAGATATAATATTCATTATGGAGTGTTATGTATACCTCGTACTCACTTCAAAAGAATGTAAATGCGACCCTTCCATGCTAGGAAATAGCCTTTGCAGATGTCTACGTATCGTAGCTATAGAGTTCTAATGCTTCTCAAAACGCGATATAGCACCTCATTCCTATGTTTCATGATAAGATATAATATTCATTGCGAAGTGTCATGTATACCTCGATTTCACTTCACAAGAATGTAAATGCGACACTTCCTTGCTAGGAAATATTGTTTGCAGATGTCTACGAATCACAGCAATAGAGTTCTAATGCTCCCTAAAATGTGATATCGCACCTCTCTTCTATGTTTCATGATAAGATATAATATTCAGTGCGAAGTGTCATGTTTACCTCGATTTCACTTCACAAGAATGTAAATGCGACACTTCCTTGCTAGGAAATATTGTTTGCAGATGTCTATGTATCACAGCAATAGAGTACTAATGCTTCTTAAAACGAGATGTCGTATTTCATTTCTATGTTTCGTAATAAGATATAATACTCATTGTGTAATGTTATGTATACCTCGTATTCACTTCAGTGGAATGTAAGTGCCACATGTCCATGCTAGGAAATAGAGTTTGCAGATGTCTACGTATATTACCAATAGAGTTCTAATGCATCTCAATACGTGATATAGCACCTCATTCCTATGTTTCATGATAAGATATAATATTCATTGCGAAGTGTCATCTATACCTCGTATTCACTTCAAAAGAATGAAAATGCGACACTTCCATGCTAGGAAATAGTGTTTGCAGATGTCTACGTATCGTAGCAATAGATTTCTAATGCTTCTTAAAACGCGATATCGCACCTCTCTTCTATGTTTCATGAAAAGTTATAATATTCATTGCGAAGTGCCATGTATACCTCGTATTCACTTCAAAAGAATGTAAATGCGACACTTCCTTGCTAGGAAATATTGTTTGCAGATGTCTACGTATCACGATAATAGAGTACTAATGCTTCTTAAAACGAGATATCGTATTTCACATCTATGTTTCGTAATAAGATATAATATTCATTGTGTAATGTTATGTATACCTCGTATTCACTTCAGTGGAATGTAAGTGCGAAATTTCCTTGCTAGGAAATAACGTTTGCAGATGTCTAAGTATCGCAGCAATAGAGTTTTAATGCTTCCTAAAACGCGATATCGCACCTCTCTTCTATGTTTCATGATAAGGTATAATATTCATTGCGAAGTGTCATGTATACCTCGTATTCACTTCAAAAGAATATAAATGCGACACTTCCTTGCTAGGAAATATTGTTTGCAGATGTCTACGTATCACAACAATAGAGTACTAATGCTTCTTAAAACAAGATGTCGTATTTCACTTCTATGTTTCGTAATGAGATATAATATACATTGTGTAATGTTATGTATACCTCGTATTCACTTCAAATGAATGTAAATGCGACACTTCCATGCTAGGAAATAGCTTTTGCAGATGTCTACGTATCGTAGCAATAGAGTTCTAATGCTTCTTAAAACGCGATATCGCATCTCACTGCTATGTTTCATGATAAGATATAATATTCATTATGGAGTGTTATGTATACCTCGTACTCACTTCAAAAGAATGTAAATGCGACCCTTCCATGCTAGGAAATAGCCTTTGCAGATGTCTACGTATCGTAGCTATAGAGTTCTAATGCTTCTCAAAACGCGATATAGCACCTCATTCCTATGTATCATGATAAGATATAATATTCATTGCGAAGTGTCATGTATACCTCGATTTCACTTCACAAGAATGTAAATGCGACACTTCCTTGCTAGGAAATATTGTTTGCAGATGTCTACGTATCACAGCAATAGAGTAATAATGCTTCTTAAAACGAGATGTCGTATTTCATTTCTATGTTTCGTAATAAGATATAATACTCATTGTGTAATGTTATGTATACCTCGTATTCACTTCAGTGGAATGTAAGTGCCACATGTCCATGCTAGGAAATAGAGTTTGCAGATGTCTACGCATATTAGCAATAGTGTTCTAATACTTCTCAAAACGCGATATAGCACCTCATTCCTATGTTTCATGATAAGATATAATATTCATTGCGAAGTGTCATGTATATCTCGTATTCAATTCAAAAGAATGTAAATGCGACACTTCCATGCGAGGAAATAGCGTTTGCAGATGTCTAAGTATCGTAGCAATAGAGTTCTAATGCTTCTTAGAACGCGATATTTCATCGGACTTCTATGTTTCATGATAAGATATAATATTCATTGCGAAGTGTCATCTATACCTCGTATTCACTTCAAAAGAATGTAAATGCGACACTTCCTTGCTAGGAAATGGTGTTTGCTGATGTCTACGTATCGTAGCAATAGGGTTCTAATGCTTCTTAGAACGCAATATCGCATCTCACTTCTATGTTCCATGATAAGATATAATATTCATTGCGATGTGTCATGTATACCTCGATTTCACTTCACAAGAATGTAAATGCGACACTTTCTTGCTAGGAAATATTGTTTGCAGATGTCTACGAATCACAGCAATAGAGTTCTAATGCTCCCTAAAATGCGATATCGCACCTCTCTTCTATGTTTCATGATAAGATATAATATTCAGTGCGAAGTGTCATGTATACCTCGATTTCACTTCACAAGAATGTAAATGCGACACTTCCTTGCTAGGAAATATTGTTTGCAGATGTCTACGTATCACAGCAATAGAGTACTAATGCTTCATAAAACGAGATGTCGTATTTCACATCTATGTTTCGTAATAAGATATAATATTCATTGTGTAATGTTATGTATGCCTCGTATTCACTTCAGTGGAATGTAAGTGCGAAATTTCCTTGCTAGGAAATAGAGTTTGCAGATGTCTACGTATAATAGCAATAGAGTTCTAATGCTTCTCAAAACGCGATATAGCACCTCATTCCTATGTTTCATGATAGGCTATAATATTCATTGCGAAGTGTCATGTATATCTCGTATTCACTTCAAAAGAATGTAAATGCGACACTTCCATGCTAGGAAATAGCGTTTGCAGATGTCTACGTATCGCAGCAATAGAGTTCTCATGCTTCCTAAAACGCGAAATCGCATCTCTCTTCTATGTTTCATGATAAGGTATAATATTCATTGCGAAGTGTCATGTATACCTCGTACTCACTTCAAGAGAATGTAAATGCGACCCTTCCATGCTAGGAAATAGCGTTTGCAGATGTCTAAGTATCGTAGCAATAGAGTTCTAATGCTTCTTAGAACGCGATATCGCATCTGACTTCTATGTTTCATGATAATATATAATATTCATTGCGAAGTGTCATCTATACCTCGTATTCACTACAAAAGAATGTAAATGCGACACTTCCTTGCTAGGAAATAGCGTTTCCAGATGACCACGCATCGTAGGAATAGAGTTCTAATGCTTCTTAGAACGCGATATCGCATCTCACTTCTATGTTCCATGATAAGATATAATATTCATTGCGAAGTGTCATGTATACCTCGATTTCACTTCACAAGAATGTAAATGCGACACTTCCTTGCTAGGAAATATAGTTTGCAGATGTCTACGTATCACAGCAATAGAGTTCTAAAGCTCCCTAAAATGCGATATCGCACCTCTCTTCTATGTTTCATGATAAGATATAATATTCAGTGCGAAGTGTCATGTATACCTCGATTTCACTTCACAAGAATGTAAATACGACACTTCCTTGCTAGGAAATAGCGTTTGCAGATGTCTACGTATCGTAGCAATAGAGTTCTAATGCTTCTTAGAACGCGATATCGCAACTCATTACTATGTCTCATGATAAGATATAATATTCATTGCGAAGTGTCATGTATATCTCGTATTCACTTCAAAAGAATGTAAATGCGACACTTCCATGCTAGGAAATAGCGATTGCAGATGTCTACGTATCGCAGCAATGGAGTTCTAATGCTCCCTAAAATGCGATATCGCACCTCTCTTCTATGTTTTATGATAAGGTATAATATTCATTACGAAGTGTCATGTATACCTCGTATTCACTTCAAAAGAATGTAAATGCGACACTTCCTTGCTAGGAAATATTGTTTGCAGATGTCTACGTATCACAGCAATAGAGTACTAATGCTTCTTAAAACGAGTTGTCGTATTTCACTTCTATGTTTCGTAATAAGATATAATATTCATTGTGTAATGTTATGTATACCTCGTATTCACTTCAGTGGAATGTAAGTGCGAAATTTCCTTGCTAGGAAATAGAGTTTGCAGATGTCTACGTATGATAGCAATATAGTTCTAATACTTCTCAAAACGCGATATAGCTCCTCATTCGTATGTTTCATGATAAGCTATAATATTCATTGCGAAGTGTCATGTATATCTCGTATTCGCTTCTAATGAATATAAATGCGACCCTTCCATGCTAGGAAATAGCCTTTGCAGATGTCAACGTATCGTAGCAATAGAGTTCTAATGCTTCTTAGAACGCGATATCGGATTTCACTTCTATGTTCCATGATAAGATATAATATTCATTGTGAAGTGTCACGTATACCTCGATTTCACTACACAAGAATGTAAATGCGACACTTTCTTGCTAGGAAATATTGTTTGCAGATGTCTACGTATCACAGCAATAGAGTACTAATGCTTCTTAAAACGAGTTGTCGTATTTCACTTCTATGTTTCGTAATAAGATATAATATTCATTGTGTAATGTTATGTATACCTCGTATTCACTTCAGTGGAATGTAAGTGCGAAATTTCCTTGCTAGGAAATAGAGTTTGCAGATGTCTACGTATGATAGCAATATAGTTCTAATACTTCTCAAAACGCGATATAGCTCCTCATTCCTATGTTTCATGATAAGCTATAATATTCATTGCGAAGTGTCATGTATATCTCGTATTCGCTTCTAATGAATATAAATGCGACCCTTCCATGCTAGGAAATAGCCTTTGCAGATGTCAACGTATCGTAGCAATAGAGTTCTAATGCTTCTTAGAACGCGATATCGGATTTCACTTCTATGTTCCATGATAAGATATAATATTCATTGTGAAGTGTCACGTATACCTCGATTTCACTACACAAGAATGTAAATGCGACACTTTCTTGCTAGGAAATATTGTTTGCAGATGTCTACGTATCACAGCAATAGAGTACTAATGATTCTTGAAACGAGATGTCGTATTTCATTTCTATGTTTCGTAATAAGATATAATATTCATTGTGTAATGTTACGTATACCTCGTATTCGCTTCAGTGGAATGTAAGTGCGAAATTTCCTTGCTAGGAAATAGAGTTTGCTGATGTCTACGTATAATAGCAACAGAGTTCTAATGCTTCTCAAAACGCGATATAGCACCTCATTCCTATGTTTCATGATAAGCTATAATATTCATTGCGAAGTGTCATGTATATCTCGTATTCACTTCAAAAGAATGTAAATGCGACACTTCCATGCTAGGAAATAGCGTTTGCAGATGTCTACGTATCTTAGCAATAGAGTTCTAATGCTTCTTAAAACGCGATATCGCTTCTCACTGCTATGTTTCATGATAAGATATAATATTCATTATGGAGTGTTATGTATACCTCGTACTCACTTCAAAAGAATGTAGATGCGACCCTTCCATGCTAGGAAATAGCCTTTGCAGATGTCTACGTATCGTAGCAATAGAGTTCTAATGCTTCTTAGAACGCGATATCGCACCTCACTTCTATGTTTCATGATAAGAAATAATATTCATTGCGAAGTGTCATGTATACATCGTATTCACTTCAAAAGAATGTAAATGCGACACTTCCATGCTAGGAAGTAGCGTTTGCAGATGTCTACGTATCGTAGCAATAGGGTTCTAACGCTTCTTAGGACGCGATATCGCATCTCACTTCTATGTTCCATGATAAGATATAATATTCATTGCAAAGTGTCATGTATACCTCAATTTCACTTCACAAGAATGTAAATGCGACACTTCCTTGCTAGGAAATATTGTTTGCAGATGTCTACGTATCACAGCAATAGAGTACTAATGATTCTTAAAACGAGATGTCGTATTTCATTTCTATGTTTGGTAATAAGATATAATATTCATTGTGTAATGTTATGTATACCTCGTATTCACATCAGCGAAATGTAAGTGCGAAATTACCATGCTAGGAAATAGAGTTTGCAGATGTCTACGCGTATTAGCAATAGAGCTCTAATGCTTCTCAAAACGCGATATAGCATCTCATTCCTATGTTTCATGATAAGATATAATATTTATTGCGACGTGTGATGTATATCTCGTATTCACTTCAAAAGAATGTAAATGCGACACTTCCATGCTAGGAAATAGCGTTTGCAGATGTCTACATATCGCAGCAATAGAGTTCTAATGCTTCCTAAAACGCGATATCGCATCTCACTGCTATGTTTCATGAGAAGATATAATATTCATTGCGAAGTGTCATGTATACCTCGTATTCACTTCACAGAAATGTAAATGCGACACTTCCATGCTAGGAAATAGCGTTTGCAGGTGTCTACGTATCGTAGCAATAGAGTTCTAATGCGTCTTAAAACGAGATGCGGCATTTCATTTCCATGTTTCGTGATAAGATATAATAATCATTGTGGAGTGTTATGTATACCTCGTTTTCACTTCAGTGGAACGTAAGTGGAATGTAAGTGTAATGCTAGGAAATAGAGTTTGCAGATGTCTACGCATATTAGCAATAGAGTTCTAATGCTTCTCAAAACGCGATATAGCACCTCATTCCTATGTTTCATGATAAGCTATAATATTCATTGCGAATTGTCATGTATATCTCGTATTCACTTCAAAAGAATGTAAATGCGACACTTCCATGCTAGGAAATAGCGTTTGCTGATGTCTACGTATCGTAGCAAGAGAGTTCTAATGCTTCTTAAAACGAGATGTAGCATTTCATTTCTATATTTCGTGATAAGATATACTATTCATTGTGGAGTGTTATGTATACCTCGTATTCACTTCAAAAGAATGTAAGTGCGACACTTGCATGCTAGGAAATAGCGTTTGTAGATGTCTACGTATCGTAGCAATAGAGTTCTAACGCTTCTTAAAACGCGATATCGCATCTCACTTGTATGTTTCATGATAAGATATAATATTCATTGCGAAGTGTCATGTATACCTCGTATTCACTTCAAAAGAATGTAAATGCGACACTTCCTTGCTAGGAAATAGCGTTTCCAGACGACTACGTATAGTAGCAATTGAGTTCCAGTGCTTCTTAAATCGCGATATCGCATGTCACTTCTATGTTTCGAGATAAATAATATTCACTGCTAAGTGTCATGCATAAGTCGTATTCACTTCAAAAGAATGTAAATGCGGCACTTCCATGCTAGGTAATAGCGTTTGCAGATGTCTACGTATCGTAGCAATAGAGTTCTAATGCTTCTTAAAACGAGATGTCGCATCTCATTTCTGTGTTTCATGATAAGATATAATATTCATTGTGAAGTGTCATGTATACCTCGCGTTCACTTCAATGGAATGTAAATGCGACATTTCCTTCCTAGGAAATAGAGTTTGCAGATGTCTACGTATATTAGCAATAGAGTGCTAATGCTTCTCAAAACGCGATATAGCACGTCATACCTATGTTTCATGATAAGATATAATATTCATTGCGAAGTGTCATGTATATCTCGCATTCACTTCAAAAGAATGTAAATGTGACACTTCCATGCTAGGAAATAGCTTTTGCAGATGTCTACGTATCGTAGCAATAGAGTTCTAATGCTTCTCAAAACGCGATATCGCATCTCACTTCTATGTTTCATGATAAGATATAATATTCATTGGGAAGTGTCATGTATACCTCGTTTTCACTTCAATGGAATGTAAATGCGACAGTTCCTTCCTATGAAATGGAGTTTGCAGATGTCTACCTATATTAGCAATAGAGTACTAATGCTTCTCAAAACGCGATATAGCACCTCATTCCTAAGTTTCATGATAAGATATAATATTCATTGCGAAGTGTCATGTATACCTCGTATTCACTTCATTGGAATGTAAATGCGACACTTCCATGCTAGGAAATAGCGCTTGCTGATGTCTACGTATCGTAGCAATAGAGTTCTAACGCTTCTTAAAACGAGATGTCGCATCGCATTTCCATGTTTCATGATAAGATATAATATCCATTGCGAAATGTCATGCAAACCTCGTATTCACTTCAAAAGAATGTAAATACGACACTTCCATGCTAGGAAATAGCGTTTGCTGATGTCTACGTATCGTAGCAAGAGAGTTCTAATGCTTCTTAAAACGAGATGTAGCATTTCATTTCTATGTTTCGTGACAAGAGATAATATTCATTGTGGAGTGTTATGTATACCTCGTATTCACTTCAAAAGAATGTAAATGCGACACTTCCTTGCTAGGAAATAGAGTCTGCAGATGTCTACGTATCGTAGCAATAGAGTTCTAATGCTTCTCAAAACGCGATATAGCACCTCATTCCTATGTTTCATGAAAAGATATAATATTCTTTGCGAAGTGTCATGTATATCTTGTATTCACTTCAAAAGAATGTAAATCCGACACTTCCATGCGAGGAAATAGCGTTTGCAGATGTCTACGTATCGATGCAATAGAGTTCTAATGCTTCCTTAACCGCGATGTCGCACCTCAGTTCTATATTTCTTGATAAGATATGATATTCATTGCGAAGTGTTATGTATACCTCGTCTACACTTCAAATGAATGTTAATGTCACACGTCCTTGCTAGGAAATAGCGTTTCCAGATGTCTACATATCGGAGCATTAGTGTTCTAATGATTTTTAAAACGCGATATAGCATCTCATTTCTATGTTGCATGATAAGATATAATGTTCATTGCAAAGTGTTATGTATACGTCGTGTACACTTCAAAAGAATGTAAATTGCACACGTCCATCCTAGGAAATGCGTTTCCTGTTGTCCACGTATCGAAGCAATGGTGGAATATTTCCCAGCAAGGAAATGTGGCATTTACTTTCATTCAGAGTATAGACGAAGTATACATAATACTTCGCAATGAATGTTATATCTTATCATGAAACATCGAAGAAAGGTGCGATGTCGCGTTTTAAGAAGCATTAGAACTCCATTGCTACGATACGTAGACATCTGCAAACGCTATTTCCTAGCAAGGAAGTGTCACATTTACATTCTTTAGAAGTGAATACGAGGCATACATGACACTTCGCAATGAATATTATATCTTATCACGAAACATAGAAATGAAATGCGACATCTCGTTTTAAGAAGCATTAGGACTCTATTGCTACGATACATAGACTTCTGCAAACGATATTTCATAGCAAGGAAGTGTCCCACATACATTCTTTTGAGGCGAATACGAGGTATACATAACACTCCTCAATGAATATTATATCTTGTCACGAAACATAGAAATGAGATGCGATATCGCGTTTCAAGAAGCATTAGAACACTATTGGTACGATACGTAGACATCTGCAAACGCTATTTCCTAGGAAGGAAGTGTCGCATTTACATTCATTTGAGGTGTATGCGAGGTTTAAGTGACACTTCGCAATGAATATCATATCTTATCATGAACGATAGAAATGAGATGCGATATCGCGTTTTGAGAAGCATTAGAACACCATTCCTGCGATATGTGGAAATCTGCAAACGCTATTTCCTGGCAAGGAAGTGTCGCATTTACATTCTTTTGAAGTGAATATGAGGAATACACGACACTTCGCAATGAATATTATATCTTATCACGAAACAGAAATGAGATGCGATATCGCGATTTAAGTAGCATTAGAACACTGTTGCTACGATACGTAGACATCTGCAAACGCTATTTCCAAGGAGGGAAGTGTCGCATTTACATTCTTTTGAAGTGAATACGACGTATACATGGCACTTCGCAATGAGGATCATGTCTCATCCTGAAACATAGAAATGAGATGCGGTATCGCGTTTTGAGAAGCATTAAAACTCTATTGCTTCGATACGCAGACATCTGCAAACGCTATTTCCTAGCAAGGAAGTGTCGCCTTGACATTCATTTGAAGTGCATACGAGGTATACATGACACTTCGCAATGAATATTATTTCTTATCATGAAACATAGAAGTGAGATGCGACATCTCGTTTTAAGAAGCATTAAAACACTATTGCTCCGATACGTAGACATCTGCAAACGCTATTCCCTAGCAAGGACTGTCACATTTACATAATTTTGAGGTGAATACCAGGTATACATGACACTTCGGAATGAATATCATTTTTTTTCATGAAACATAGAAGTGAGGTGCGACATCTCGTTTTAAGAAGCATTAAAACTCTATTGCTTCGATGCGTAGACATCTGAAAACGCTATTTCCTAGCAAGGAAGTGTCGCATTTACATTCGTTTGAAGTGTATGCGAGATATAAGTGACACATCGCAATGAATATTATATCTTATCATGAAACATAGAAATGAAATGCGATATCGCGTTTTAAGAAGCATTAGAAATCTATTGCTTCGATACGTAGACATCTGCAAACGCTATTTCCTAGCATGGAAGTGTCGCATTTACATTCTTTTGAAGTGAATACGAGGTATACATGACACTTCGCAATGAATATTATATTTTATTACGAAACATAGAAATGAAATGCGACATCTCGTTTTAAGAAGCATTAGTACTCTATTGCTGTGATACGTAGACATCTGCAAACGCTATTTCCGAGCATGGAAGTGTCGCATTTACATTCGTTTGAAGTGAATACGAGGTATACATGACTCTTCGCAATGAGTATTATATCTTATCATGAAACATAGAACTGAGATGCGATATCGCGTTTTAGGTAGCATTAGAACTCTATTGCTACGATACGTAGACACCTGCAAACGCTATTTCCTAGCATGGAAGTGTCGCATTTACATTCGTTTGAAGTGAATACGAGGTATACATATCACTTCGCAAATCATATTATATCTTACCATGATACATAGAAATGAGATGCGATATCGCGTTTTAAGAAGAATTAGAACTCTATTGCTACGATACCTAGACATCTGCAGACGCAATTTCCTAGCAAGGAAGTGTCGCATTTACATTCATTTGAATCGTAGACGAGGAATGCATAACACTTCGCAATGAATATTATATCTTATCATAAAACATAGATATGAGATGCAATATCTCGTTTTAAGAAGCATTTGAACACTATTGTTACGATACCTAGACATCTGCAGACGCTATTTCCTTGCACGGAAGTGTCGCATTTACATTCATTTGAAGTGTAGACGAGGAATACATAACACTTCGCAAATCATATTATATCTCACCATGATCCATAGAAATGAGATGCGATATCGGGTTTTAAGAATCATAAGAACTCTATTGGTACGATACGTAGACATCTGCAAACACTATTTCCTAGCGAGGAAGTGTCGCATTTACATTCATTTGAAGTGTAGACGAGGAATACATAACACCTCGTAAATCATATTACATCTTACCATGAAACATAGGAATGAGATGCGATATCGCGTTTAAAGAAGCATTAGAACTCTACTGCTACGATAGGTAGACATCTGCAAACGCTATTTCCTTGCAAGGAAGTGTCGCATTTACATTCATTTGAAGTGTAGACGAGGAATACATAACACTTCGCAAATCATATTATATCTTACCGTGAAACATAGAAATGAGATGCGATATCGCGTTTTAAGAATCATAAGAACTCTATTGCTACGATACGTAGACATCTGCAGACGCTATTTCCTAGCGAGGAAGTGTCGCATTTACATTCATTTGAAGTGTAGACGAGGAATACATAACACTTCGCAAATCATATTATATCTTACCATGAAACATAGAAATGAGATGCGATATCGCGTTTTAAGAAGCATTAGAAATCTATTGCTACGATACGTAGACATCTGCAAACGCTATTTCCTTGCAAGGAAGTGTCGCATTTACATTCATTTGAAGTGTAGACGAGGAATACATAACAGTTCGCAAATCATATTATATCTTACGATGAAACATAGAAATGAGATGCGATATTGCGTTCTGAGAAGCATTAGAACTCTATCGCTACGATACCTAGACATCTGCAGACGCTATTTCCTTTCAAGGGAGTGTCGCATTTACATTCATTTGAAGTGTAGACGAGGAGCACATAACACTACGCAAATCATACTATATCTTACCATGAAACATAGAAATGAGATGCGATATCGCGTTTTAAGAATCATTAGAACTCTATTGCTACGATACCTAGACATCTGCAGATGCTATTTCCTAGCAAGGAAGTGTCGCATTTACGTTCATTTGAATCGTATACGCAGAATGCATAACACTTCGCAATGAATAATATATCTTATCATGAAACATAGATATGTGATGCAATATCTCGTTTTAAGAAGCATTTGAACTCTATTGCTTCGATACGTAGACATCTGCAAACGCTATTTCCTTGCAAGGAAGTGTCGCATTTACATTCATTTGAAGTGTAGACGAGGAATACATGACACTTCGCAAACCATATTATATCTTACAGTGAAACATAGAAATGAGATGCGATATCGCGTTTTAGGAAGCATTAGAAATCTATTGCTACGATACGTAGATATCTGCAAACGCTATTTCCTAGCGAGGAAGTGTCGCATTTACATTCATTTGAAGTGTAGACGAGGAATACATGACACTTCGCAAACCATATTATATCTTACAGTGAAACATAGAAATGAGATGCGATATCGCGTTTTAAGAAGCATTAGAAATCTATTGCTACGATACGTAGATATCTGCAAACGCTATTTCCTAGCGAGGAAGTATCGTATTCACGTTCATTTGAAGTGTAGACGAGGAATGCATAATACTTCGCAATGAATATTATATCTTATCATGAAACATAGATATGAGATGCAATATCTCGTTTTAAGAAGCATTTGAACTCTATTGCTTCGATACGTAGACATCTGCAATCGCTATTTCCTGGCAAGGAAGTGTCGCATTTACATTCATTTGAAGTGTAGACGAGGAATACATAACACTTCGCAAATCATATTATATCTTACCATGAAACATAGAAATGAGATGCGATATCGCGTTTTAAGAAGCATAAGAGCACTATTGCTACGATAGGTAGACATCTGCAAACGCTATTTCCTTGCAAGGAAGTGTCGCATTTACATTCATTTGAAGTGTAGACGAGGAATACATAACACTTCGCAAATCATATTATATCTTACCGTGAAACATAGAAATGAGATGCGATATCGCGTTTTAAGAATCATAAGAACTCTATTGCTACGATACGTAGACATCTGCAGACGCTATTTCCTTGCAAGGAAGTGTCGCATTTACATTCATTTGAAGTGTAGACGAGGAATACATAACACTTCGCAAACCATATAATATCTTACCATGAAACATAGAAATGAGATGCGATATCGCGTTTTGAGAAGCATTAGAACTCTATTGCTACGAAACCTAGACGTCTGCGGACGCTATTTCCTAGCAAGGAAGTGTCGCATTTACGTTCATTTGAATCGTAGACGTAGAATGCATAACACTTAGCAATGAATAGTATATCTTATCATGAAACATAGATATGTGATGCAATATCTCTTTTTAAGAAGAATTTGAACACTATTGCTTCGATACGTAGACATCTGCAAACGCTATTTCCTTGCAAGGAAGTGTCGCATTTACATTCATTTAAAGTGTAGACGAGGAATACATGACACTTCGCAAACCATATTATATCTTACAGTGAAACATAGAAATGAGATGCGATATCGCGTTTTAAGAAGCATTAGAACTCTACTGCTACGATAGGTAGACATCTGCAAACGCTATTTCCTTGCGAGGAAGTGTCGCATTTACATTCATTTGAAGTGTAGACGAGGAATACATAACACTTCGCAAACCATATAATATCTTACCATGAAACATAGAAATGAGATGCGATATCGCGTTTTAAGAAGCATTAGAACTCTATTGCTACGATACCTAGACGTCTGCGGACGCTATTTCCTAGCAAGGAAGTGTCGCATTTACGTTCATTTGAATCGTAGACGTAGAATGCATAACACTTCGCAATGAATAATATATCTTATCATGAAACATAGATATGTGATGCAATATCTCTTTTTAAGAACAATTTGAACACTATTGCTTCGATACGTAGACATCTGCAAACGCTATTTCCTTGCAAGGAAGTGTCGCATTTACATTCATTTGAAGTGTAGACGAGGAGTACATAACATTTCGCAAATCATATTATATCTTACCATGAAACATAGAAATGAGATGCGATATCGCGTTTTAAGAAGCATTAGAACTCTATTGCTACGATACGTAGACATCTGCAAACGCTATTTCTTTGCAGGGAAGTGTCGCATTTACATTCATTTGAAGTGTAGACGAGGAATACATGACACTTCGCAAATCATATTATATCTTAACATGAAACATAGAAATGAGATGCGATATCGCGTTTTAAGAAGCATTAGAACTCTACTGCCACGATAGGTAGACATCTGCAAACGCACTTTCATTGCAAGGAAGTGTCGCATTAACATTCATATGAAGTGTAGACGAGGAATACATAACACTTCGCAAATCATATTATATCTTACCATGAAACATACAAAATGAGATGCGATATCGCGTTTATGAAGCATTAGAACTCTATTGCTATGATACCTAGACATCTGCAGACGTTATTTCCTAGCAAGGAAGTGTCGCATTTACGTTCATTTGAATCGTAGACGCAGAATGCATAACACTTCGCAATGAATAATATATCTTATCATGAAACATAGATATGTGATGCAATATCTCGTTTTAAGAAGCATTTGAACTCTATTGCTTCGATACGTAGATATCTGCAAACGCTATTTCTTTGCAAGGAAGTGTCGCATTTACATTCATTTGAAGTGTAGACGAGGAATACATGACACTTCGCAAATCATATTATATCTTACCATGAAACATAGAAATGAGATGCGATATCGCGTTTTAAGAAGCATTAGAAAACTATTGCTACGATACGTAGACATCTGCAAACGCTATTTCCTAGCGTGGAAGTATCGCATTCACATTCATTTGAAGTGTAGACGAGGAACACATAACACTTCGCAAATCATGTTATATCTTACCATGAAACATAGAAATGAGATGCGTTATCGCGTTTTAAGAATCATATGAACTCTATTGCTACGATACGTAGACATCTGCAAACGCTATTTCCTAGCGAGGAAGTATCGCATTCACATTCATTTGAAGTGTAGACGAGGAATACATAACACTTCCTAAATCATGTTACATCTTACAGTGAAACATAGAAATGAGATGCGATATCGCGTTTTAAGAAGCATTAGAAATCTATTGCTACGATACGTAGACATCTGCAAACGCTATTTCCTAGCGAGGAAGTATCGCATTCACATTCATTTGAAGTGTAGACGAGGAATACATAACACTTCCCAAATCATGTTATATCTTACCATGAAACATAGAAATGAGATGCGATATCGCGTTTTTAGAATCATATGAACTCTATTGCTACGATACGTAGACATCTGCAAACGCTATTTCCTTTCAAGGGAGTGTCGCATTTACATTCATTTGAAGTGCAGACGAGGAGCACATAACACTTAGCAAATCATATTATATCTTACCATGAAACATAGAAATAAGATGCGATATCGCGTTCTAAGAAGCATTAAAATCTATTGCTGCGATACGTAGACATCTGCAAACGCTATTTCCTGTGGAGGAAGTATCGCATTCACATTCATTTGAAGTGTAGACGAGGAATACATAACACTTCCCAAATCATGTTATATCTTACCATGAAACATACAAATGAGATGCGATATCGCGTTTTAAGAATCATATGAACTCTGTTGCTACGATACGTAGACATCTGCAAACGCTATTTCCTAGCGAGGAAGTATCGCATTCACATTCATTTGAAGTGTAGACGAGGAATACATAACACTTCCCAAAACATGTTATATCTTACAGTGAAACATAGAAATGAGATGCGATATCGCGTTTTAAGAAGCATTAGAAATCTATTGCTACGATACGTAGACATCTGCAAACGCTATTTCCTAGCGAGGAAGTATCGCATTCACATTCACTTGAAGTGTAGACGAGGAATACATAACACATCCCAAATCATGTTATATCTTACCATGAAACATAGAAATGGGATGCGATATCGCGTTTTAAGAATCATATGAACTCTATTGCTACGATACGTAGACATCTGCAAACGCTATTTCCTTGCAAGGAAGTGTCACATTTACTTTCATTTGAATCGTAGACGTGGAATGCATAACACTTCGCAATGAATATTATATCTTATCATGAAACATAGATATGAGATGCAATATCTCGTTATAAGAAGCATTAGAACTCTATTGCTACGATACCTAGACATCTGCAGATGCTATTTCCTAGCAAGGAAGTGTCGCATTTACATTCATTTGAAGTGTAGGCGAGGAATACATGACACTTCGCAAATCATATTATATCTTACCATGAAACATAGAAATGAGATGCGATATCACGTTTTAAGAATCATATGAACTCTATTGCTACGATACGTAGACATCTTCAAACGCTATTTCCTAGCGAGGAAGTGTCGCATTTACATTCATTTGAAGTGTAGACGCGGAATACATGACACTTCGCAAATCATATTATATCTTACCATGAAACATAGAAATGAGATGCGATATCGCGTTTTGAGAAGCATTAGAACTCTATTGCTACGATACCTAGACGTCTGCGGACGCTATTTCCTAGCAAGGAAGTGTCGCATTTACGTTCATTTGAATCGTAGACGTAGAATGCATAACACTTAGCAATGAATAGTATATCTTATCATGAAACATAGATATGTGATGCAATATCTCTTTTTAAGAAGAATTTGAACACTATTGCTTCGATACGTAGACATCTGCAAACGCTATTTCCTTGCAAGGAAGTGTCGCATTTACATTCATTTAAAGTGTAGACGAGGAATACATGACACTTCGCAAACCATATTATATCTTACAGTGAAACATAGAAATGAGATGCGATATCGCGTTTTAAGAAGCATTAGAACTCTACTGCTACGATAGGTAGACATCTGCAAACGCTATTTCCTTGCGAGGAAGTGTCGCATTTACATTCATTTGTAATGTAGACGAGGAATACATAACACTTCGCAAATCATATTATATCTTACCATGAAACATAGATATGAGATGCGATATCGCGTTTTAAGAAGCATAAGAGCACTATTGCTACGATAGGTAGACATCTGCAAACGCTATTTCCTTGCAAGGAAGTGTCGCATTTACATTCATTTGAAGTGTAGACGAGGAATACATAACACTTCGCAAATCATATTATATCTTACCGTGAAACATAGAAATGAGATGCGATATCGCGTTTTAAGAATCATAAGAACTCTATTGCTACGATACGTAGACATCTGCAGACGCTATTTCCTTGCAAGGAAGTGTCGCATTTACATTCATTTGAAGTGTAGACGAGGAATACATAACTCCTCGCAAACCATATAATATCTTACCATGAAACATAGAAATGAGATGCGATATCGCGTTTTAAGAAGCATTAGAACTCTATTGCTACGATACCTAGACGTCTGCGGACGCTATTTCCTAGCAAGGAAGTGTCGCATTTACGTTCATTTGAATCGTAGACGTAGAATGCATAACACTTCGCAATGAATAATATATCTTATCATGAAACATAGATATGTGATGCAATATCTCTTTTTAAGAACAATTTGAACACTATTGCTTCGATACGTAGACATCTGCAAACGCTATTTCCTTGCAAGGAAGTGTCGCATTTACATTCATTTGAAGTGTAGACGAGGAATACATAACATTTCGCAAATCATATTATATCTTACCATGAAACATAGAAATGAGATGCGATATCGCGTTTTAAGAAGCATTAGAACTCTATTGCTACGATACGTAGACATCTGCAAACGCTATTTCTTTGCAGGGAAGTGTCGCATTTACATTCATTTGAAGTGTAGACGAGGAATACATGACACTTCGCAAATCATATTATATCTTAACATGAAACATAGAAATGAGATGCGATATCGCGTTTTAAGAAGCATTAAAACTCTACTGCCACGATAGGTAGACATCTGCAAACGCACTTTCATTGCAAGGAAGTGTCGCATTAACATTCATATGAAGTGTAGACGAGGAATACATAACACTTCGCAAATCATATTATATCTTACCATGAAACATACAAAATGAGGTGCGATATCGCGTTTATGAAGCATTAGAACTCTATTGCTATGATACCTAGACATCTGCAGACGCTATTTCCTAGCAAGGAAGTGTCGCATTTACGTTCATTTGAATCGTAGACGCAGAATGCATAACACTTCGCAATGAATAATATATCTTATCATGAAACATAGATATGTGATGCAATATCTCGTTTTAAGAAGCATTTGAACCCTATTGCTTCGATACGTAGATATCTGCAAACACTATTTCTTTGCAAGGAAGTGTCGCATTTACATTCATTTGAAGTGTAGACGAGGAATACATGACACTTCGCAAATCATATTATATCTTACCATGAAACATAGAAATGAGATGCGATATCGCGTTTTAAGAAGCATTAGAAAACTATTGCTACGATACGTAGACATCTGCAAACGCTATTTCCTAGCGTGGAAGTATCGCATTCACATTCATTTGAAGTGTAGACGAGGAACACATAACACTTCGCAAATCATGTTATATCTTACCATGAAACATAGAAATGAGATGCGTTATCGCGTTTTAAGAATCATATGAACTCTATTGCTACGATACGTAGACATCTGCAAACGCTATTTCCTAGCGAGGAAGTATCGCATTCACATTCATTTGAAGTGTAGACGAGGAATACATAACACTTCCTAAATCATGTTACATCTTACAGTGAAACATAGAAATGAGATGCGATATCGCGTTTTAAGAAGCATTAGAAATCTATTGCTACGATACGTAGACATCTGCAAACGCTATTTCCTAGCGAGGAAGTATCGCATTCACATTCATTTGAAGTGTAGACGAGGAATACATAACACTTCCCAAATCATATTATATCTTACCATGAAACATAGAAATGAGATGCGATATCGCGTTTTTAGAATCATATGAACTCTATTGCTACGATACGTAGACATCTGCAAACGCTATTTCCTTTCAAGGGAGTGTCGCATTTACATTCATTTGAAGTGCAGACGAGGAGCACATAACACTTAGCAAATCATATTATATCTTACCATGAAACATAGAAATAAGATGCGATATCGCGTTCTAAGAAGCATTAAAATCTATTGCTGCGATACGTAGACATCTGCAAACGCTATTTCCTGTGGAGGAAGTATCGCATTCACATTCATTTGAAGTGTAGACGAGGAATACATAACACTTCCCAAATCATGTTATATCTTACCATGAAACATACAAATGAGATGCGATATCGCGTTTTAAGAATCATATGATCTCTGTTGCTACGATACGTAGACATCTGCAATCGCTATTTCCTAGCGAGGAAGTATCGCATTCACATTCATTTGAAGTGTAGACGAGGAATACATAACACTTCCCAAAACATGTTATATCTTACAGTGAAACATAGAAATGAGATGCGATATCGCGTTTTAAGAAGCATTAGAAATCTATTGCTACGATACGTAGACATCTGCAAACGCTATCTCCTAGCGAGGAAGTATCGCATTCACATTCACTTGAAGTGTAGACGAGGAATACATAACACATCCCAAATCATGTTATATCTTACCATGAAACATAGAAATGGGATGCGATATCGCGTTTTAAGAATCATATGAACTCTATTGCTACGATACGTAGACATCTGCAAACGCTATTTCCTTGCAAGGAAGTGTCACATTTACTTTCATTTGAATCGTAGACGTGGAATGCATAACACTTCGCAATGAATATTATATCTTATCATGAAACATAGATATGAGATGCAATATCTCGTTATAAGAAGCATTAGAACTCTATTGCTACGATACCTAGACATCTGCAGATGCTATTTCCTAGCAAGGAAGTGTCGCATTTACATTCATTTGAAGTGTAGGCGAGGAATACATGACACTTCGCAAATCATATTATATCTTACCATGAAACATAGAAATGAGATGCGATATCACGTTTTAAGAATCATATGAACTCTATTGCTACGATACGTAGACATCTTCAAACGCTATTTCCTAGCGAGGAAGTGTCGCATTTACATTCATTTGAAGTGTAGACGCGGAATACATGACACTTCGCAAATCATATTATATCTTACCATGAAACATAGAAATGAGATGCGATATCGCGTTTTAAGAATCATAAGAACACTATTGCTACGATACGTAGACATTTGCAAACGCTATTTCCTTGCAAGGAAGTGTCGCATTTACATTCATTTGAATCGTAGACGAGGAATGCATAACACTTCGCAATGTATATTATATCTTATCATGAAACATAGATATAAGATGCAATATCTCGTTTTAAGAAGCATTTGAACTCTATTTCTTCGATACGTAGACATCTGCAATCGCTACTTCCTTGCAAGGAAGTGTCGCATTTACATTCACTTGAAGTGTAGGCGAGGAATACATAACACTTCGCAAATAATTTTACATCCTACCATGAAACATAGAAATGAGATGCGATATCGCGTTTTAAGAAGCATTAGAACTCTATTGCTACGACACCTAGACATCTGCATACGCTATTTCCTAGCAAGGAAGTGTCGCATTTACATTCACTTGAAGTGTAGACGAGGAATACATAACACTTCGCAAATTTTGTTATATCCTACCATGAAACAAAGAAATGAGATGCGATATCGCGTTTTAAGAATCATATGAACTCTATTGCTACGATACGTAGACATCTGCAAGCGCTATTTCCTATCGAGGAAGAGTCGCATTCACATTCATTTCAAGTGTAGACGAGGAATACATGACACTTCGCAAATCATATTATATCTTACCATGAAACATAGAAATGAGATGCGATATCGCGTTTTAAGAATCATAAGAACTCTATTGCTACGATACGTAGACATCTGCAAACGCTATTTCCTTACAAGGAAGTGTCGCATTTACATTCATTTGAATCGTAGACGAGGAATACATGACACTTCGCAAATCATATTATATCTTACCATGCAACATAGAAATGAGATGCGATATCGCGTTTTAAGAAGCATTAGAAAGCTATTGCTACGATACGTAGACATCTGCAAACGCTATTTCCTAGCGAGGAAGTGTCGCATTTACATTCATTTGAAGTGTAGACGAGGAATACATGACACTTCGCAAATCATATTATATCTTACCATGAAACATAGAAATGAGATGCGATATCGCGTTTTAAGAATCATATGAACTCTATTGCTACGATACGTAGACATCTTCAAACGCTATTTCCTAGCGAGGAAGTGTCGCATTTACATTCATTTGAAGTGTAGACGCGGAATACATGACACTTCGCAAATCATATTATATCTTACCATGAAACATAGAAATGAGATGCGATATCGCGTTTTAAGAATCATAAGAACTCTATTGCTACGATACGTAGACATTTGCAAACGCTCTTTCCTTGCAAGGAAGTGTCGCATTTACATTCATTTGAATCGTAGACGAGGAATGCATAACACTTCGCAAATCATATTACATCTTACCATGAAACATAGAAATGAGATGCGATATCGCGTTTTAAGAAGCATTAGAACTCTATTGCTACGATACCTAGACATCTGCAGACGCTATTTCCTAGCAAGGAAGTGTCGCATTTACATTCATTTGAAGTGTAGACGAGGAATACATGACACTTCGCAAATCATATTATATCTTACCATGAAACATAGATATGAGATGCAATATCTCGTTTTAAGAAGCATTTGAACTCTATTGCTTCGATACGTAGACATCTGCAATCGCTACTTCCTTGCAAGGAGGTGTCGCATTTACATTCATTTGAAGTATAGGCGAGGAAAACATAACACTTCGCAATGTATATTATGTCTTACCATGAAACATAGAAATGAGATGCGATACCGCGTTTTAAGAAGCATTAGAACTCTATTGCTACGATACCTAGACATCTGCAGACGCTATTTCCTAGCGAGGAAGTGTCGCATTCACATTCATTTGAAGCGTAGACGAGGAATACATGACACTTCGCAAATCATATTATATCTTACCATGAAACATAGAAATGAGATGCGATATCGCGTTTTAAGAATCATAAGAACTCTATTGCTACGATACGTAGACATCTGCAAACGCTATTTCCTAGCGAGGAAGTGTCGCATTCACATTCATTTGAAGTGTAGACGAGGAATACATAACACTTCGCAAATCATATTACATCTTACCATGAAACATAGAAATGAGATGCGATATCGCGTTTTAAGAATCATAAGAACTCTATTGCTACGATACGTAGACATCTGCAAACGCTATATCCTTGCAAGGAAGTGTCGCATTTACATTCATTTGAATCGTAGACGAGGAATACATAACACTTCGCAAATCATATTATATCTTACCATGAAACATAGATATGAGATGCAATATCTCGTTTTAAGAAGCATTTGAACTCTATTGCTTCGATACGTAGACATCTGCAATCGCTACTTCCTTGCAAGGAAGTGTCGCATTTACATTCATTTGAAGTGTAGGCGGGGAATACATAACACTTCGCAATGTATATTATATCTTACCATGAAACATAGAAATGAGATGCGATATCGCGTTTTAAGAAGCATTAGAAAGCTATTGCTACGATACGTAGACATCTGCAAACGCTATTTCCTAGCGAGGAAGTATCGCATTCACATTCATTTGAAGTGTAGACGAGGAATACATAACACTTCGCAAATTATGTTATATCCTACCATGAAACATAGAAATGAGATGCGATATCGCGTTTTAAGAATCATATGAATTCTATTCCTACGATACGTAGACATCTGCAAACGCTATTTCCTAGCGAGGAAGTGTCGCATTTACATTCATTTGAAGTGTAGACGAGGAATACATGACACTTCGCAAATCATATTATATCTTATCATGAAACATAGAAATGAGATGCGATATCGCGTTTTAAGAATCATATGAACTCTATTGCTACGATACGTAGACATCTTCAAACGCTATTTCCTAGCGAGGAAGTGTCGCATTTACTTTCATTTGAAGTGTAGACGAGGACTACATAACACTTCGCAAATCATATTACATCTTACCATGAAACATAGAAATGAGATGCGATATCGCGTTTTAAGAGGCATTAGAACTCTATTGCTACGATACCTAGACATCTGCAGACGCCATTTCCTAGCAAGGAAGTGTCGCATTTAAATTCATTTGAAGTGTAGACGAGGAATACATGACACTTCTCAAATCATATTATATCTTACCATGAAACATAGAAATGAGATGCGATATCGCGTTTTATGAATCATAAGAACTCTATTGCTACGATACGTAGACATCTGCAAACGCTATTTCCTTGCAAGGAAGTGTCGCATTTACATTCATTTGAATCGTAGACGAGGAATGCATAACACTTCGCAATGTATATTACATCTTATCATGAAACATAGATATAAGATGCAACATCTCGTTTTAAGAAGCATTTGAACTCTATTTCTTCGATACGTAGACATCTGCAATCGCTACTTCCTTGCAAGGAAGTGTCGCATTTACATTCACTTGAAGTGTAGGCGAGGAATACATAACACTTCGCAAATAATTTTACATCCTACCATGAAACATAGAAATGAGATGCGATATCGCGTTTTAAGAAGCATTAGAACTCTATTGCTACGATACCTAGACATCTGCAGACGCAATTTCCTAGCAAGGAAGTGTCGCATTTACATTCATTTGAAGTGTAGACGAGGAATACATGACACTTCGCAAATCATATTATATCTTACCATGAAACATAGAAATGAGATGCGACATCGCGTTTTAAGAATCATATGAACTCTATTGCTACGATACGTAGACATCTGCAAACGCTATTTCCTAGCGAGGAAGTGTCGCATTCACATTCATTTGAAGTGTAGACGAGGAATACATGACCCTTCGCAAATCATATTATATCTTACCATGAAACATAGAAATGAGATGCGATATCGCGTTTTAAGAATCATAAGAACTCTATTGCTACGATACGTAGACATCTGCAAACGCTATTTCCGTGCAAGGAAGTATCGCATTTACATTCATTTGAATCGTAGACGTGGAATGCATAACACTTCGCAATGTATATTGTATCTTATCATGAAACATAGATATAAGATGCAATATCTCGTTTTAAGAAGCATTTGAACTCTATTGCTTCGATACGTAGACATCTGCAATCGCTACTTCCTTGCAAGGAAGTGTCGCATTTACATTCACTTGAAGTGTAGGCGAGGAATACATAACACTTCGCAAATAATTTTACATCTTACCATGAAACATAGAAATGAGATGCGATATCGCGTTTTAAGAAGCATTAGAACTCTATTGCTACGATACCTAGACATCTGCAAACGCTATTTCCTAGCGAGGAAATGTCGCATTCACATTCATTTGAAGTGTAGACGAGGAATACATAACACTTCGCAAATCATATTACATCTTACCATGAAACATAGAAATGAGATGCGATATCGCGTTTTAAAAAGCATTAGAACTCTATTGCTACGAAACCTAGACATCTGCAGACGCTATTTCCTAGCAAGGAAGTGTCGCATTTACATTCATTTGAAGTGTAGACAAGGAATACATGACCCTTCGCAAATCATATTATATCGTACCATGAAACATAGAAATGAGATGCGATATCGCGTTTTAAGAATCATAAGAACTCTATTGCTACAATACGTAGACATCTGCAAACGCTATTTCCTTGCAAGGAAGTGTCGCATTTACATTCATTTGAATCGTAGACGAGGAATACATAACACTTCGCAAATCATATTATATCTTACCATGAAACATAGATATGAGATGCAATATCTCGTTTTAAGAAGCATTTGAACTCTATTGCTTCGATACGTAGACATCTGCAATCGCTACTTCCTTGCAAGGAAGTGTCGCATTTACATTCATTTGAAGTGTCGGCGAGGAATACATAACACTTCGCAATGTATATTATGTCTTACCATGAAACATAGAAATGAGATGCGATACCGCGTTTTAAGAAGCATTAGAACTCTATTGCTACGATACCTAGACATCTGCAGACGCTATTTCCTAGCGAGGAAGTGTCGCATTCACATTCATTTGAAGCGTAGACGAGGAATACATGACACTTCGCAAACCATATTATATCTTACCATGAAACATAGAAATGAGATGCGATATCGCGTTTTAAGAATCATAAGAACTCTATTGCTACGATACGTAGACATCTGCAAACGCTATTTCCTAGCGAGGAAGTGTCGCATTCACATTCATTTGAAGTGTAGACGAGGAATACATAACACTTCGCAAATCATATTACATCTTACCATGAAACATAGAAATGAGATGCGATATCGCGTTTTAAGAAGCATTAGAACTCTATTGCTACGATACCTAGACATCTGCAGACGCTATTTCCTAGCAAGGAAGTGTCGCATTTACATTCATTTGAAGTGTAGACGAGGAATACATGACACTTCGCAAATCATATTATAACTTACCATGAAACATAGAAATGAGATGCGATATCGCGTTTTAAGAATCATATGAACTCTATTGCTACGATACGTAGACATCTGCAAACGCTATTTCCTAGCGAGGAAGTGTCGCATTTACTTTCATTTGAAGTGTAGACGTGGACTACATAACACTTCGCAAATCATATTACATCTTACCATGAAACATAGAAATGAGATGCGATATCGCGTTTTAAGAAGCATTAGAACTCTATTGCTACGATACCTAGACATCTGCAGACGCTATTTCCTAGCAAGGAAGTGTCGCATTTAAATTCATTTGAAGTGTAGACGAGGAATACATGACACTTCTCAAATCATATTATATCTTACCATGAAACATAGAAATGAGATGCGATATCGCGTTTTATGAATCATAAGAACTCTATTGCTACGATACGTAAACATCTGCAAACGCTATTTCCTTGCATGGAAGTGTCGCATTTACATTCATTTGAATCGTAGACGAGGAATGCATAACACTTCGCAATGTATATTATATCTTATCATGAAACATAGATATGATATGCAATATCTCGTTTTAAGAAGCATTTGAAGTCTATTGCTTCGATACGTAGACATCTGCAATCGTTACTTCCTTGCAAGGAAGTGTCGCATTTACAGTCATTTGAAGTGTAGGCGAGGAATACATAACACTTCGCAAATCATATTACATCTTACCATGAAACATAGAAGTGAGATGCGATATCGCGTTTTAAAAAGCATTAGAACTCTATTGCTACGATACCTAGACATCTGCAAACGCTATTTCCTAGCAAGGAAGTGTCGCCTTTACATTCATTTGAAGTGTAGACGAGGAATACATAACACTTCGCAAATCATATTATAACTTACCATGAAACATAGAAATGAGATGCGATATCGCGTTTTAAGAATCATATGAACTCTATTGCTACGATACGTAGACATCTGCAAACGCTATTTCCTAGCGAGGAAGTGTCGCATTTACTTTCATTTGAAGTGTAGACGTGGACTACATAACACTTCGCAAATCATATTACATCTTACCATGAAACATAGAAATGAGATGCGATATCGCGTTTTAAGAAGCATTAGAACTCTATTGCTACGATACCTAGACATCTGCAGACGCTATTTCCTAGCAAGGAAGTGTCGCATTTAAATTCATTTGAAGTGTAGACGAGGAATACATGACACTTCTCAAATCATATTATATCTTACCATGAAACATAGAAATGAGATGCGATATCGCGTTTTATGAATCATAAGAACTCTATTGCTACGATACGTAGACATCTGCAAACGCTATTTCCTTGCAAGGAAGTGTCGCATTTACATTCATTTGAATCGTAGACGAGGAATGCATAACACTTCGCAATGTATATTATATCTTATCATGAAACATAGATATGAGATGCAATATCTCGTTTTAAGAAGCATTTGAACTCTATTGCTTCGATACGTAGACATCTGCAATCGCTACTTCCTTGCAAGGAAGTGTCGCATTTACATTCATTTGAAGTGTAGGCGAGGAATACATAACACTTCGCAAATCATATTACATCTTACCATGAAACATAGAAGTGAGATGCGATATCGCGTTTTAAAAAGGATTAGAACTCTATTGCTACGATACCTAGACATCTGCAGACGCTATTTCCTAGCAAGGAAGTGTCGCATTTACATTCATTTGAAGTGTAGACAAGGAATACATGACCCTTCGCAAATCATATTATATCGTACCATGAAACATAGAAATGAGATGCGATATCGCGTTTTAAGAATCATAAGAACTCTATTGCTACGATACGTAGACATCTGCAAACGCTATATCCTTGCAAGGAAGTGTCGCATTTACATTCATTTGAATCGTAGACGAGGAATACATAACACTTCGCAAATCATATTATATCTTACCATGAAACATAGAAATGAGATGCGATATCGCGTTTTAAGAATCATAAGAACTCTATTGCTACGATACCTAGACATCTGCAGACGCTATTTCCTAGCAAGGAAGTGTCGCATTTACATTCATTTGAAGTGTAGACAAGGATTACATGACCCTTCGCAAATCATATTATATCGTACCATGAAACATAGAAATGAGATGCGATATCGCGTTTTAAGAATCATAAGAACTCTATTGCTACGATACGTAGACATCTGCAAACGCTATATCCTTGCAAGGAAGTGTCGCATTTACATTCATTTGAATCGTAGACGAGGAATACATAACACTTCGCAAATCATATTATATCTTACCATGAAACATAGATATGAGATGCAATATCTCGTTTTAAGAAGCATATGAACTCTATTGCTTCGATACGTAGACATCTGCAATCGCTACTTCCTTGCAAGGAAGTGTCGCATTTACATTCATTTGAAGTGTAGGCGGGGAATACATAACACTTCGCAATGTATATTATATCTTACCATGAAACATAGAAATGAGATGCGATACCGCGTTTTAAGAAGCATTAGAACTCTATTGCTACGATACCTAGACATCTGCAGACGCTATTTCCTAGCGAGGAAGTGTCGCATTCACATTCATTTGAAGCGTAGACGAGGAATACATGACACTTCGCAAATCATATTATATCTTAGCATGAAACATAGAAATGAGATGCGATATCGCGTCTTAAGGGAGCATTAGAAAGCTATTGCTACGATACGTAGACATCTGCAAACGCTATTTCCTAGCGAGGAAGTGTCGCATTCACATTCATTTGAAGTGTAGATGAGGAATACATAACACTTCGCAAATCATGTTATATCTTACCATGAAACATAGAAATGAGATGCGATATCGCGTTTTAAGAATCATCTGAACTCTATTGCTACGAAACGTAGACATCTGCAAACGCTATTTAGTAGCGAAGAAGTATCGCATTCACATTCATTTGAAGTGTAGACGAGGATTAAATAACACTTCGCAAATCATGTTATATCTTACCATGAAACATAGAAATGAGATGCGATATCGCGTTCTAAGAATCATATGAACTCTATTGCTACGATACGTAGACATCTGCAAACGCTATTTCCTAGCGAGGAAGTGTCGCATTCACATTCGTTTGAAGTGTAGACGAGGAATACATGACACTTCGCAAATCATATTATATCTTACCATGAAACATAGACATGAGATGCGATATCGCGTTTTAAGAATCATAAGAACTCTATTGCTACGATACGTAGACATCTGCAAACGCTATTTCCTAGCGAGGAAGTGTCGCATTCACATTCGTTTGAAGTGTAGACGAGGAATACATGACACTTCGCAAATCATATTATATCTTACCATGAAACATAGAAATGAGATGCGATATCGCGTTTTAAGAATCATAAGAACTCTATTGCTACGATACGTAGACATCTGCAAACGCTATTTCCTAGCGAGGAACTGTCGCATTCACATTCATTTGAAGTGTAGACGAGGAATACATGACACTTCGCAAATCATATTATATCTTACCATGAAACATAGAAATGAGATGCGATATCGCGTTTTAAGAATCATAAGAACTCTATTGCTACGATACGTAGACATCTGCAAGCGCTATTTCCTAGCGAGGAAGTGTCGCATTTACATTCATTTGAATCGTAGACGAGGAATGCATAACACTTCGCAATGTGTATTATATCTTATCATGGAAACATAGATATGAGATGCAATATCTCGTTTTAAGAAGCATTTGAACTCTAATGCATCGATACATAGACATCTGCAATCGCTATTTCCTTTCAAGGAAGTGTCGCATTTACATTCATTTGATGTGTAGACGAGGAATACATAACACTTCGCATATCATGTTATATCTTACCATGAAACATAGAAATGAGATGCGATATCGCGTTCTAAGAATCATATGAACTCGATTGCTACGATACGTAGACATCTGCAAACGCTATTTCCTAGCGAGGAAGTGTCGCATTCGCATTCATTTGAAGTGTAGACGAGGAATACATGACACTTCGCAAATCATATTATATCTTACCATGAAACATAGAAATGAGTTGCGATATCGCGTTTTAAGTATCATAAGAACTCTATTGCTACGATACGTAGACATCTGCAAACGCTATTTCCTCGCGAGGAAGTGTCGCAATCACATTCATTTGAAGTGTAGACGAGGAATACATAACACTTCGCAAATCATACTACATCTTACCATGAAACATAGAAATGAGATGCGATATCGCGTGTTAAGAAGCATTAGAACTCTATTGCTACGATACCTAGACATCTGCAGACGCTATTTCCTGGCAAGGAAGTGTCGCATTTACATTCATTTGAAGTGTAGACGAGGAATACATGACACTTCGCAAATCATATTATATCTTACCATGAAACATAGAAATGAGATGCGATATCGCGTCTTAAGGAGCATTAGAAAGCTATTGCTACGATACGTAGACATCTGCAAACGCTATTTCCTAGCGAGGAAGTATCGCATTCACATTCATTTGAAGTGTAGATGAGGAATACATAACACTTCGCAAATCATGTTATATATTACCATGAAACATAGAAATGAGATGCGATATCGCGTTTTAAGAAGCATTAGAAAGCTATTGCTACGATACGTAGACATCTGCAAACGCTATTTAGTAGCGAGGAAGTATCGCATTCACATTCATTTGAAGTGTAGACGAGGAATACATAACACTTCGCAAATCATGTTATATCTTACCATGAAACATAGAAATGAGATGCGATATCGCGTTTTAAGAATCATATGAACTCTATTGCTACGATACGTAGACATCTGCAAACGCTATTTCCTAGCGAGGAAGTGTCGCATTCACATTCATTTGAAGTGTAGACGAGGAATACATGACACTTCGCAAATCATATTATATCTTACCATGAAACATAGAAATGAGAAGCGATATCGCGTTTTAAGAATCATAAGAACTCTATTGCTACGATACGTAGACATCTGCAAACGCTATTTCCTTGCAAGGAAGTGTCGCATTTACATTCATTTGAATCGTAGACGAGGAATGCATAACACTTCGCAATGTATATTATATCTTATCATGAAACATAGATATGAGATGCATTATCTCGTCTTAAGAAGCATTTGAACTCTATTGCTTCGATACGTAGACATCTGCAATCGCTACTTCCTTGCAAGGAAGTGTCGCATTTACATTCATTTGAAGTGTAGACGAGGAATACATAACACTTCGCAAATCATATTACATCTTACCATGAAACATAGAAATGAGATGCGATATCGCGTTTTAAGAAGCATTAGAACTCTATTGCTACGATACGTAGACATCTGCAAACGCTATTTCCTTGCAAGGAAGTGTCGCATTTACATTCATTTGAATCGTAGACGAGGAATGCATAACACTTCGCAATGAATATTATACCTTATCATGAGACATAGATATGAGATGCAATATCTAGTTTTAAGAAGCGTTTGAACTCTATTGCTACGATACCTAGACATCGGCAGACGCTATTTCCTAGCAAGGAAGTGTCGGATTTACATTCATTTAAAGTGTAGACGAGGAATACATGGCACTTCGCAAATCATATTATATCTTACCATGAAACATAGAAATGAGATGCGATATCGCGTTTTAAGAAGCATTAGAAAGCTATTGCTACGATACGTAGACATCTGCAAACGCTAGTTAGTAGCGAGGAAGTATCGCATTCACATTCATTTGAAGTGTAGACGAGGAATACATAACACTTCGCAAATCATGTTATATCTTACCATGAAACATAGAAATGAGATGCGATAATGCGTTCTAAGAATCATATGAACTCTATTGCTACGATACGTAGATATCTGCAAACGCTATTTCCTAGCGAGGAAGTGTCGCATTCACATTCATTTGAAGTGTGGACGAGGAATACATGACACTTCGCAAATCATATTATATCTTACCATGAAACATAGAAATGAGATGCGATATCGCGTTTTAAGAATCATAAGAACTCTATTGCTACGATACGTAGACATCTGCAAACGCTATTTCCTCGCAAGGAAGTGTCGCATTTACATTCACTTGAATCGTAGTCGAGGAATGCATAACACTTCGCAATGTATATTATATCTCATCATGAAACATAGATATGAGATGCAATATCTCGTTTTAAAAAGCATTTGAACTCTATTGCTTCGATACGTAGACATCTGCAATCGCTACTTCCTTGCAAGGAAGTGTCGCATTTACATTCATTTGAAGTGTAGACGAGGAATACAAAACACTTCGCAAATCATATTACATCTTACCATGAAACATAGAAATGAGATGCGATATCGCGTTTTAAGAAACATTAGAACTCTATTGCTACGATACGTAGACATCTGCAAACGCTATTTCCTTGCAAGGAAGTGTCGCATTTACATTCATTTGAATCGTAGACGAGGAATACATGACACTTCGCAAATCATATTATATCTTACCAGGAATCATAGAAATGAGATGCGATATCGCGTCTTAAGAAGCATTAGAAAGCTACTGCTACGATACGTAGACATCTGCAAACGCTATTTCCTAGCGAGGAAGTATCGCATTCACATTCATTTGAAGTGTAGACGAGGAATACATAACACTTCGCAAATCATGTTATATCTTACCATGAAACATAGAAATGAGGTGCGATATCGCGTTCTAAGAATCATATGAACTCTATTGCTACGATACGTAGACATCTGCAAACGCTATTTCCTAGCGAGGAAGGGTCGCATTCACATTCATTTGAAGTGTAGACGAGGAATACATGACACTGCGCAAATCATATTATATCTTACCATGAAACATAGAAATGAGATGCGATATCGCGTTTTAAGAATCATAAGAACTCTATTGCTACGATACGTAGACAACTGCAAACGCCATTTCCTTGCAAGGAA
Organism: Xylocopa sonorina; assembly: GCF_050948175.1. NCBI lineage: Eukaryota > Metazoa > Arthropoda > Insecta > Hymenoptera > Apidae > Xylocopa > Xylocopa sonorina. The sequence continues at coordinate 263,288 of NW_027490350.1, forward strand.
GTGTCGCATTTACATTCATTTGAATCGTAGACGAGGAATGCACAACACTTCGCAATGTATATTATATCTTATCATGAAACATAGATATGAGATGCAATATCTCGTCTTAAGAAGCATTTGAACTCTATTGCTTCGATACGTAGACATCTGCAGACGCTATTTCCTAGCAAGGAAGTGTCGGATTTACATTCATTTGAAGTAAGGACGAGGAATACATAACACTTCGCAAATCATATTATATCTTACCATGAAACAAAGAAATGAGATGCGATATCGCGTTTTAAGAATCATATGAACTCTATTGCTACGATACGTAGACATCTGCAAACGCTATATCCTAGCGAGGAAGTGTCGCATTTACATTCATTTGAAGTGTAGACGAGGAATACATGACACTTCGCAAATCATACTATATCTTACCATGAAACATAGATATGAGATGCGATATCGCGTTTTAAGAATCATAAGAACTCTATTGCTACGATACGTAGACATCTGCAAACGCTATTTCCTTGCAAGGAAGTGTCGCATTTACATTCACTTGAATCGTAGTCGAGGAATGCATAACACTTCGCAATGTATATTATATCTTATCATGAAACATAGATATGAGATGCAATATCTCGTTTTAAGAAGCATTTGAACTCTATTGCTTCGATACGTAGACATCTGCAATCGCTACTTCCTTGCAAGGAAGTGTCGCATTTACATTCATTTGAAGTGTAGACGAGGAATACATAACACTTCGCAAATCATATTACATCTTACCATGAAACATAGAAATGAGATGCGATATCGCGTTTTCAGAAGCATTAGAACTCTATTGCTACGATACGTAGACATCTGCAATCGCTATTTCCTTGCAAGGAAGTGTCGCATTTACATTCATTTGAATCGTAGACGAGGAATGCATAACACTTCGCAATGAATATTATACCTTATCATGAGACATAGATATGAGATGCAATATCTAGTTTTAAGAAGCGTTTGAACTCTATTGCTACGATACCTAGACATCTGCAGACGCTATTTCCTAGCAAGGAAGTGTCGGATTTACATTCATTTGAAGTGTAGACGAGGAATACATGACACTTCGCAAATCATATTATATCTTACCATGAAACATAGAAATGAGATGCGATATCGCGTTTTAAGAAGCATTAGAAAGCTATTGCTACGATACGTAGACATCTGCAAACGCTAGTTAGTAGCGAGGAAGTATCGCATTCACATTCATTTGAAGTGTAGACGAGGAATACATAACACTTCGCAAATCATGTTATATCTTACCATGAAACATAGAAATGAGATGCGATATCGCGTTTTAAGAATCATAAGAACTCTATTGCTACGATACGTAGACATCTGCAAACGCTATTTCCTTGCAAGGAAGTATCGCATTTACATTCATTTGAATCGTAGACGAGGAATGCATAACACTTCGCAATGAATATTATATCTTATCATGAAACATAGATATGAGATGCAATATCTAGTTTTTAGAAGCGCTTGAACTCTATTGCTACGATACCTAGACATCTGCAGACGCTATTTCCTAGCAAGGAAGTGTCGGATTTACATTCATTTGAAGTGTAGACGAGGAATACATGACACTTCGCAAATCATACTATATCTTACCATGAAACATAGAAATGAGATGCGATATCGCGTCTTAAGAAGCATTAGAAAGCTATTGCTACGATACGTAGACATCTGCAAACGCTATTTCCAAGCGAGGAAGTATCGCATTCACATTGATTTGAAGTGTAGACGAGGAATACATGACACTTCGCAAATCATATTATATCTTACCATGAAACATAGAAATGAGATGCGATATCGCGTTTTAAGAAGCATTAGAAAGCTATTGCTACGATACGTAGACATCTGCAAACGCTAGTTAGTAGCGAGGAAGTATCGCATTCACATTCATTTGAAGTGTAGACGAGGAATACATAACACTTCGCAAATCATGTTATATCTTACCATGAAACATAGAAATGAGATGCGATATCGCGTTTTAAGAATCATAAGAACTCTATTGCTACGATACGTAGACATCTGCAAACGCTATTTCCTTGCAAGGAAGTATCGCATTTACATTCATTTGAATCGTAGACGAGGAATGCATAACACTTCGCAATGAATATTATATCTTATCATGAAACATAGATATGAGATGCAATATCTAGTTTTTAGAAGCGCTTGAACTCTATTGCTACGATACCTAGACATCTGCAGACGCTATTTCCTAGCAAGGAAGTGTCGGATTTACATTCATTTGAAGTGTAGACGAGGAATACATGACACTTCGCAAATCATACTATATCTTACCATGAAACATAGAAATGAGATGCGATATCGCGTCTTAAGAAGCATTAGAAAGCTATTGCTACGATACGTAGACATCTGCAAACGCTATTTCCAAGCGAGGAAGTATCGCATTCACATTGATTTGAAGTGTAGACGAGGAATACATGACACTTCGCAAATCATATTATATCTTACCATGAAACATAGAAATGAGATGCGATATCGCGTTTTAAGAAGCATTACAAAGCTATTGCTACGATACGTAGAAATCTGCAAACGCTATTTCCAAGCGAGGAAGTATCGCATTCACATTCATTTGAAGTGTAGACGAGGAATACATAACACTTCGCAAATCATGTTATATCTTACCACGAAACATAGAAATGAGATGCGATATCGCGTTTTAAGAATCATCTGAACTCTATTGCTACGATACGTAGACATCTGCAAACGCTATTTCCTAGCGAGGAAGTGTCGCATTCACATTCATTTGAAGTGTAGACGAGGAATACATGACACTTCGCAAATCATATTATATCTTACCATGAAACATAGATATGAGATGCAATATCTAGTTTTTAGAAGCGCTTGAACTCTATTGCTACGATACCTAGACATCTGCAGACGCTATTTCCTAGCAAGGAAGTGTCGGATTTACATTCATTTGAAGTGTAGACGAGGAATACATGACACTTCGGAAATCATATTATATCTTACCATGAAACATAGAAATGAGATGCGATATCGCGTTTTAAGAAGCATTAGAAATCAATTGCTACGATACGTAGACATCTGCAAACGCTATTTCCTAGCGAGGAAGTGTCGCATTCACATTCCTTTGAAGTGTAGACGAGGAATACATAACACTTCGCAAATCATATTATATCTTACCATGAAACATAGAAATGAGATGCGATATCGCGTTTTAAGAATCATATGAACTCTATTGCTACGATACGTAGACATCTGCAAACGCTATTTCCTAGCGAGGAAGTGTCGCATTTACATTCATTTGAAGTGTAGACGAGGAATACATGACACTTCGCAAATCATACTGTATCTTACCATGAAACATAGAAATGAGATGCGATATCGCGTCTTAAGAAGCATTAGAAAGCTATTGCTACGATACGTAGACATCTGCAAACGCTATTTCCAAGCGAGGAAGTATCGCATTCACATTGATTTGAAGTGTAGACGAGGAATACATGACACTTCGCAAATCATATTATATCTTACCATGAAACATAGAAATGAGATGCGATATCGCGTTTTAAGAAGCATTACAAAGCTATTGCTACGATACGTAGAAATCTGCAAACGCTATTTCCAAGCGAGGAAGTATCGCATTCACATTCATTTGAAGTGTAGACGAGGAATACATAACACTTCGCAAATCATGTTATATCTTACCACGAAACATAGAAATGAGATGCGATATCGCGTTTTAAGAATCATCTGAACTCTATTGCTACGATACGTAGACATCTGCAAACGCTATTTCCTAGCGAGGAAGTGTCGCATTCACATTCATTTGAAGTGTAGACGAGGAATACATGACACTTCGCAAATCATATTATATCTTACCATGAAACATAGAAATGAGATGTGATATCGCGTTATAAGAATCAGAAGAACTCTATTGCTACCATACGTAGACATCTGCAAACGCTATTTCCTTGCAAGGAAGTGTCGCATTTACATTCATTTGAATCGTAGACGAGGAATGCATAACACTTCGCAATGTATATTATATCTTATCATGAAACATAGATATGAGATGCAATATCTCGTTTTAAGAAGCATTTGAACTCTATTGCTGCGATACGTAGACATCTGCAAACGCTATTTCCAAGCGAGGAAGTATCGCATTCACATTGATTTGAAGTGCAGACGAGGAATACATGACACTTCGCAAATCATATTATATCTTACCATGAAACATAGAAATGAGATGCGATATCGTGTTTTAAGAAGCATTAGAAATCTATTGCTACGATACGTAGACATCTGCAAACGCTATTTCCTAGCGAGGAAGTGTCGCATTCACATTCCTTTGAAGTGTAGACGAGGAATACATAGCACTTCGCAAATCATGTTATATCTTACCATGAAACATAGAAATGAGATGCGATATCGCGTTCTAAGAATCATGTGAACTCTATTGCTACGATACGTAGACATCTGCAAACGCTATTTCCTAGCGAGGAAGTGTCGCATTCACATTCATTTGAAGTGTGGACGAGGAATACATGACACTTCGCAAATCATATTATATCTTACCATGAAACATAGAAATGAGATGCGATATCGCGTTTTAAGAATCATAAGAACTCTATTGCTACGATACGTAGACATCTGCAAACGCGATTTCCTTGCAAGGAAGTGTCGCATTTACATTCACTTGAATCGTAGTCGAGGAATGCATAACACTTCGCAATGTATATTATATCTTATCATGAAACATAGATATGAGATGCAATATCTCGTTTTAAGAAGCATTTGAACTCTATTGCTTCGATACGTAGACATCTGCAATCGCTACTTCCATGCAAGGAAGTGTCGCATTTACATTCATTTGAAGTGTAGACGAGGAATACAAAACACTTCGCAAATCATATTACATCTTACCATGAAACATAGAAATGAGATGCGATATCGCGTTTTAAGAAGCATTAGAACTCTATTGCTACGATACGTAGACATCTGCAAACGCTATTTCCTTGCAAGGAAGTGTCGCATTTACATTCATTTGAATCGTAGACGAGGAATACATGACACTTCGCAAATCATATTATATCTTACCAGGAATCATAGAAATGAGATGCGATATCGCGTCTTAAGAAGCATTAGAAAGCTATTGCTACGATACGTAGACATCTGCAAACGCTATTTCCTAGCGAGGAAGTATCGCATTCACATTCATTTGAATTGTAGACGAGGAATACATAACACTTCGCACATCATGTTATATCTTACCATGAAACATAGAAATGAGATGCGATATCGCGTTCTAAGAATCATATGAACTCTATTGCTACGATACGTAGACATCTGCAAACGCTATTTCCTAGCGAGGAAGGGTCGCATTCACATTCATTTGAAGTGTAGACGAGGAATACATGACACTGCGCAAATCATATTATATCTTACCATGAAACATAGAAATGAGATGCGATATTGCGTTTTAAGAATCATAAGAACTCTATTGCTACGATACGTAGACATCTGCAAACGCTATTTCCTTGCAAGGAAGTGTCGCATTTACATTCATTTGAATCGTAGTCGAGGAATGCATAACACTTCGCAATGTATATTATATCTCATCATGAAACATAGATATGAGATGCAATATCTCGTTTTAAAAAGCATTTGAACTCTATTGCTTCGATACGTAGACATCTGCAAACGCTATTTCCTAGCGAGGAAGTATCGCATTCACATTCATTTGAAGTGTAGACGAGGAATACATAACACTTCGCAAATCATGTTATATCTTACCATGAAACATAGAAATGAGTTGCGATATCGCGTTCTAAGAATCATACGAACTCTATTGCTACGATACGTAGACATCTGCAAACGCTATTTCCTAGCGAGGAAGGGTCGCATTCACATTCATTTGAAGTGTAGACGAGGAATACATGACACTGCGCAAATCATATTATATCTTACCATGAAACATAGAAATGAGATGCGATATCGCGTTTTAAGAATCATAAGAACTCTATTGCTACGATACGTAGACAACTGCAAACGCCATTTCCTTGCAAGGAAGTGTCGCATTTACATTCATTTGAATCGTAGACGAGGAATGCACAACACTTCGCAATGTATATTATATCTTATCATGAAACATAGATATGAGATGCAATATCTCGTCTTAAGAAGCATTTGAACTCTATTGCTTCGATACGTAGACATCTGCAGACGCTATTTCCTAGCAAGGAAGTGTCGGATTTACATTCATTTGAAGTAAGGACGAGGAATACATAACACTTCGCAAATCATATTATATCTTACCATGAAACATAGAAATGAGATGCGATATCGCGTTTTAAGAATCATATGAACTCTATTGCTACGATACGTAGACATCTGCAAACGCTATATCCTAGCGAGGAAGTGTCGCATTTACATTCATTTGAAGTGTAGACGAGGAATACATGACACTTCGCAAATCATACTATATCTTACCATGAAACATAGATATGAGATGCGATATCGCGTTTTAAGAATCATAAGAACTCTATTTCTACGATACGTAGACATCTGCAAACGCTATTTCCTTGCAAGGAAGTGTCGCATTTACATTCACTTGAATCGTAGTCGAGGAATGCATAACACTTCGCAATGTATATTATATCTTATCATGAAACATAGATATGAGATGCAATATCTCGTTTTAAGAAGCATTTGAACTCTATTGCTTCGATACGTAGACATCTGCAATCGCTACTTCCTTGCAAGGAAGTGTCGCATTTACATTCATTTGAAGTGTAGACGAGGAATACATAACACTTCGCAAATCATATTACATCTTACCATGAAACATAGAAATGAGATGCGATATCGCGTTTTAAGAAGCATTAGAACTCTATTGCTACGATACGTAGACATCTGCAATCGCTATTTCCTTGCAAGGAAGTGTCGCATTTACATTCATTTGAATCGTAGACGAGGAATGCATAACACTTCGCAATGAATATTATACCTTATCATGAGACATAGATATGAGATGCAATATCTAGTTTTAAGAAGCGTTTGAACTCTATTGCTACGATACCTAGACATCTGCAGACGCTATTTCCTAGCAAGGAAGTGTCGGATTTACATTCATTTGAAGTGTAGACGAGGAATACATGACACTTCGCAAATCATATTATATCTTACCATGAAACATAGAAATGAGATGCGATATCGCGTTTTAAGAAGCATTAGAAAGCTATTGCTACGATACGTAGACATCTGCAAACGCTAGTTAGTAGCGAGGAAGTATCGCATTCACATTCATTTGAAGTGTAGACGAGGAATACATAACACTTCGCAAATCATGTTATATCTTACCATGAAACATAGAAATGAGATGCGATATCGCGTTTTAAGAATCATAAGAACTCTATTGCTACGATACGTAGACATCTGCAAACGCTATTTCCTTGCAAGGAAGTATCGCATTTACATTCATTTGAATCGTAGACGAGGAATGCATAACACTTCGCAATGAATATTATATCTTATCATGAAACATAGATATGAGATGCAATATCTAGTTTTTAGAAGCGCTTGAACTCTATTGCTACGATACCTAGACATCTGCAGACGCTATTTCCTAGCAAGGAAGTGTCGGATTTACATTCATTTGAAGTGTAGACGAGGAATACATGACACTTCGGAAATCATATTATATCTTACCATGAAACATAGAAATGAGATGCGATATCGCGTTTTAAGAAGCATTAGAAATCAATTGCTACGATACGTAGACATCTGCAAACGCTATTTCCTAGCGAGGAAGTGTCGCATTCACATTCCTTTGAAGTGTAGACGAGGAATACATAACACTTCGCAAATCATATTATATCTTACCATGAAACATAGAAATGAGATGCGATATCGCGTTTTAAGAATCATATGAACTCTATTGCTACGATACGTAGACATCTGCAAACGCTATTTCCTAGCGAGGAAGTGTCGCATTTACATTCATTTGAAGTGTAGACGAGGAATACATGACACTTCGCAAATCATACTATATCTTACCATGAAACATAGAAATGAGATGCGATATCGCGTCTTAAGAAGCATTAGAAAGCTATTGCTACGAAACGTAGACATCTGCAAACGCTATTTCCAAGCGAGGAAGTATCGCATTCACATTGATTTGAAGTGTAGACGAGGAATACATGACACTTCGCAAATCATATTATATCTTACCATGAAACATAGAAATGAGATGCGATATCGCGTTTTAAGAAGCATTACAAAGCTATTGCTACGATACGTAGAAATCTGCAAACGCTATTTCCAAGCGAGGAAGTATCGCATTCACATTCATTTGAAGTGTAGACGAGGAATACATAACACTTCGCAAATCATGTTATATCTTACCACGAAACATAGAAATGAGATGCGATATCGCGTTTTAAGAATCATCTGAACTCTATTGCTACGATACGTAGACATCTGCAAACGCTATTTCCTAGCGAGGAAGTGTCGCATTCACATTCATTTGAAGTGTAGACGAGGAATACATGACACTTCGCAAATCATATTATATCTTACCATGAAACATAGAAATGAGATGCGATATCGCGTTATAAGAATCAGAAGAACTCTATTGCTACCATACGTAGACATCTGCAAACGCTATTTCCTTGCAAGGAAGTGTCGCATTTACATTCATTTGAATCGTAGACGAGGAATGCATAACACTTCGCAATGTATATTATATCTTATCATGAAACATAGATATGAGATGCAATATCTCGTTTTAAGAAGCATTTGAACTCTATTGCTGCGATACGTAGACATCTGCAAACGCTATTTCCAAGCGAGGAAGTATCGCATTCACATTGATTTGAAGTGCAGACGAGGAATACATGACACTTCGCAAATCATATTATATCTTACCATGAAACATAGAAATGAGATGCGATATCGTGTTTTAAGAAGCATTAGAAATCTATTGCTACGATACGTAGACATCTGCAAACGCTATTTCCTAGCGAGGAAGTGTCGCATTCACATTCCTTTGAAGTGTAGACGAGGAATACATAGCACTTCGCAAATCATGTTATATCTTACCATGAAACATAGAAATGAGATGCGATATCGCGTTCTAAGAATCATGTGAACTCTATTGCTACGATACGTAGACATCTGCAAACGCTATTTCCTAGCGAGGAAGTGTCGCATTCACATTCATTTGAAGTGTGGACGAGGAATACATGACACTTCGCAAATCATATTATATCTTACCATGAAACATAGAAATGAGATGCGATATCGCGTTTTAAGAATCATAAGAACTCTATTGCTACGATACGTAGACATCTGCAAACGCGATTTCCTTGCAAGGAAGTGTCGCATTTACATTCACTTGAATCGTAGTCGAGGAATGCATAACACTTCGCAATGTATATTATATCTTATCATGAAACATAGATATGAGATGCAATATCTCGTTTTAAGAAGCATTTGAACTCTATTGCTTCGATACGTAGACATCTGCAATCGCTACTTCCTTGCAAGGAAGTGTCGCATTTACATTCATTTGAAGTGTAGACGAGGAATACAAAACACTTCGCAAATCATATTACATCTTACCATGAAACATAGAAATGAGATGCGATATCGCGTTTTAAGAAGCATTAGAACTCTATTGCTACGATACGTAGACATCTGCAAACGCTATTTCCTTGCAAGGAAGTGTCGCATTTACATTCATTTGAATCGTAGACGAGGAATACATGACACTTCGCAAATCATATTATATCTTACCAGGAATCATAGAAATGAGATGCGATATCGCGTCTTAAGAAGCATTAGAAAGCTATTGCTACGATACGTAGACATCTGCAAACGCTATTTCCTAGCGAGGAAGTATCGCATTCACATTCATTTGAATTGTAGACGAGGAATACATAACACTTCGCAAATCATGTTATATCTTACCATGAAACATAGAAATGAGTTGCGATATCGCGTTCTAAGAATCATACGAACTCTATTGCTACGATACGTAGACATCTGCAAACGCTATTTCCTAGCGAGGAAGGGTCGCATTCACATTCATTTGAAGTGTAGACGAGGAATACATGACACTGCGCAAATCATATTATATCTTACCATGAAACATAGAAATGAGATGCGATATCGCGTTTTAAGAATCATAAGAACTCTATTGCTACGATACGTAGACAACTGCAAACGCCATTTCCTTGCAAGGAAGTGTCGCATTTACATTCATTTGAATCGTAGACGAGGAATGCACAACACTTCGCAATGTATATTATATCTTATCATGAAACATAGATATGAGATGCAATATCTCGTCTTAAGAAGCATTTGAACTCTATTGCTTCGATACGTAGACATCTGCAGACGCTATTTCCTAGCAAGGAAGTGTCGGATTTACATTCATTTGAAGTAAGGACGAGGAATACATAACACTTCGCAAATCATATTATATCTTACCATGAAACATAGAAATGAGATGCGATATCGCGTTTTAAGAATCATATGAACTCTATTGCTACGATACGTAGACATCTGCAAACGCTATTTCCTAGCAAGGAAGTGTCGCATTTACATTCATTTGAAGTGTAGACGAGAAATACATGACACTTCGCAAATCATATTACATCTTACCATGAAACATAGAAATGAGATGCGATATCGCGTTTTAAGAAGCATTAGAACTCTATTGCTACGATACCTGGACATCTGCAGATGCTATTTCTTAGCAAGGAAGTGTCGCATTTACATTCATTTGAAGTGTAGGCGAGGAAAACATGACACTTCGCAAATCATATTACATCTTACCATGAAACATAGAAATGAGATGCGATATCGCGTTTTAAGAAGCATTAGAACTCTATTGCTACGATACCTGGACATCTGCAGATGCTATTTCTTAGCAAGGAAGTGTCGCATTTACATTCATTTGAAGTGTAGACGAGGAATACATGACACTTCGCAAATCATATTATATCTTACCATGAAACAAAGAAATGAGATGCGATATCGCGTTTTAAGAATCATATGAACTCTATTGCTACGATACCTAGACATCTGCAGACGCTATTTCCTAGCAAGGAAGTATCACATTCACATTCATTTGAAGTGTAGACGAGGAATACATAACACTTCGCAAATCATGTTATATCTTACCATGAAACATAGAAATGAGATGCGATATCGCGTTTTGAGAATCATATCAACTCTATTGCTACGATACGTAGACATCTGCAAACGCTATTTCCTAGCGAGGAAGTGTCGCATGCACATTCATTTGAAGTCCAGACGAGGAATACATGACACTTCGCAAATCATATTATATCTTACCATGAAACATAGAAATGAGATGCGATATCGCGTTTTAAGAAGCATTAGAAAGCTATTGCTACGATACGTAGACATCTGCAAGCGCTATTTCCAAGCGAGGAAGTATCGCATTCACATTCATTTGAAGTGTAGACGAGGAATACATAACACTTCGCAAATCATGTTATATCTTACCATGAAACATAGAAATGAGATGCGATATCGCGTTTTAAGAATCATATGAACTCTATTGCTACGATACGTAGACATCTGCAAACGCTATTTCCTAGCGAGGAAGTGTCGCATTCACATTCATTTGAAGTGTAGACGAGGAATACATGACACTTCGCAAATCATATTATATCTTACCATGAAACATAGAAATGAGAAGCGATATCGCGTTTTAAGAATCATAAGAACTCTATTGCTACGATACGTAGACATCTGCAAACGCTATTTCCTTGCAAGGAAGTGTCGCATTTACATTCATTTGAATCGTAGACGAGGAATGCATAACACTTCGCAATGTATATTATATCTTATCATGAAACATAGATCTGAGATGCATTATCTCGTCTTAAGAAGCATTTGAACTCTATTGCTTCGATACGTAGACATCTGCAATCGCTACTTCCTTGCAAGGAAGTGTCGCATTTACATTCATTTGAAGTGTAGACGAGGAATACATAACACTTCGCAAATCATATTACATCTTACCATGAAACATAGAAATGAGATGCGATATCGCGTTTTAAGAAGCATTAGAACTCTATTGCTACGATACGTAGACATCTGCAAACGCTATTTCCTTGCAAGGAAGTGTCGCATTTACATTCATTTGAATCGTAGACGAGGAATGCATAACACTTCGCAATGAATATTATACCTTATCATGAGACATAGATATGAGATGCAATATCTAGTTTTAAGAAGCGTTTGAACTCTATTGCTACGATACCTAGACATCTGCAGACGCTATTTCCTAGCAAGGAAGTGTCGGATTTACATTCATTTGAAGTGTAGACGAAGAATGCATGACACTTCGCAAATCATGTTATATCTTACCATGAAACATAGAAATGAGATGCGATATCGCGTTTTAAGAAGCATTACTACTCTATTGCTACGATACCTAGACATCTGCAGACGCTATTTCCTAGCAAGGAAGAGTCGCATTTACATTCATTTGAAGTGTAGACGAAGAATACATGACACTTCGCAAATCATATTATATCTTACCATGAAACATAGAAATGAGATGCGATATCGCGTTTTAAGAAGCATTAGAAAGCTATTGCTACGATACGTAGACATCTGCAAACGCTATTTCCAAGCGAGGAAGTATCGCATTCACATTCATTTGAAGTGTAGACGAGGAATACATAACACTTCGCAAATCATGTCATATCTTACCATGAAACATAGAAATGAGATGCGATATCGCGTTTTAAGAATCATCTGAACTCTATTGCTACGATACGTAGACATCTGCAAACGCTATTTCCTAGCGAGGAAGTGTCGCATTCACATTCACTTGAAGTGTAGACGAGGAATACATGACACTTCGCAAATCATATTATATCTTACCATGAAACATAGAAATGAGATGCGATATCGCGTTTTAAGAATCATAAGAACTCTATTGCTACGATACGTAGACATCTGCAGACGCTATTTCCTAGCAAGGAAGTGTCGCATTTACATTCATTTGAAGTGTAGACGAGGAATACATGACACTTCGCAAATCATGTTATATCTTACCATGAAACATAGAAATGAGATGCGATATCGCGTTTTAAGAATCATAAGAACTCTACTGCTACGATACGTAGACATCTGCAAACGCTATTTCCTTGCAATGAAGAGTCGCATTTACATTCATTTGAAGTGCAGACAAGGAATACATAACACCTCGCAAATCATATTATATCTTACCATGAAACATAGAAATGAGATGCGATATCGCGTTCTAAGAATCGTATGAACTCTATTGCTACGATACGTAGACATCTGCAAACGCTATTTCCTTGCAAGGAAGTGTCGCATTTACATTCATTTGAATCGTATACGAGGAATGCATAACACTTCGCAATGAATATTATATCTTATCATGAAACATAGATATGAGATGCAATATCTGGTTTTAGGAAGCATTTGAACTCTGTTGCTACGATTCCTAGACATCTGCAGACGCTATTTCCTAGCAAGGAAGTGTCGGATTTACATTCATTTGAAGTGTAGACGAGGAATGCATGACACTTCGGAAATCATATTATATCTTACCATGAAACATAGAAATGAGATGCGATATCGCGTTTTAAGAAGCATTAGAAATCTAATGCTACGATCCGTAGACATCTGCAAACGCTACTTCCTAGCGAGGAAGTGTCGCATTCACATTCCTCTGAAGTGTAGACGAGGAATACATGACACTTCGCAAATCATATTACATCTTACCATGAAACATAGAAATGAGATGCGAAATCGCGTTTTAAGAATCATAAGAACTCTATTGCTACGATACGTAGACATCTGCAAACGCTATTTCCTTGCAAGGAAGTGTCGCATTTACATTCACTTGAATCGTAGTCGAGGAATGCATAACACTTCGCAATGTATATTATATCTTATCATGAAACATAGATATGAGATGCAATATCTCGTTTTAAGAAGCATTTGAACTCTATTGCTTCGAAACGTAGACATCTGCAATCGCTACTTCCTTGCAAGGAAGTGTCGCATTTACATTCATTTGAAATGTAGACGAGGAATACATAACACTTCGCAAATCATGTTACATCTTACCATGAAACATAGAAATGAGATGCGATATCGCGTTTTAAGAATCATCTGAACTCTATTGCTACGATACGTAGACATCTGCAAACGCTATTTCCTAGCGAGGAAGTGTCGCATTCACATTCATTTGAAGTGTAGACGAGGAATACATGACACTTCGCAAATCATATTATATCTTACCATGAAACATAGAAATGAGATGCGATATCGCGTTTTAAGAATCATCTGAACTCTATTGCTACGATACGTAGACATCTGCAAACGCTATTTCCTAGCGAGGAAGTGTCGCATTCACATTCATTTGAAGTGTAGACGAGGATTACATGACTCTTCGCAAATCATATTATATCTTACCATGAAACATAGAAATGAGGTGCGATATCGCATTTTAAGAAGCATTAGAACACTATTGCTACGATACCTAGACATCTGCAGACGCTATTTCCTAGCAAGGAAGTGTCGCATTTACATTCATTTGAAGTGTAGACGAGGAGTACATGACACTTCGCAAATCATATTATATCTTACCATGAAACATAGAAATGAGGTGCGATATCGCGTTTTAAGAAGCATCAGAACACTATTGCTACGATACCTAGACATCTGCAGACGCTATTTCCTAGCAAGGAAGTGTCGCATTTACATTCATTTGAAGTGTAGACGAGGAATACATGACACTTCGCAAATCGTATTATATCTTACCATGAAACATAGAAATGAGATGCGATATCGCGTTTTAAGAATCATATGAACTCTATTGCTACGATACCTAGACATTTGCAGACGCTATTTCCTAGCAAGGAAGTGTCGCATTTACATTCATTTGAAGTGTAGACGAGGAATACATGACACTTCGCAAATCATATTATATCTTACCATGAAACATAGAATTGAGATGCGATATCGCGTTTTAAGAAGCATTAGAAAGCTATTGCTACGATACGTAGACATCTGCAAACGCTATTTCCAAGCGAGGAAGTATCGCATTCACATTCATTTGAAGTGTAGACGAGGAATACATAACACTTCGCAAATCATGTTATATCTTACCATGAAACATAGAAATGAGATGTGATATCGCGTTTTAAGAATCATAAGAACTCTATTGCTACGATACGTAGACATCTGCAAACGCTATTTCCTTACAAGGAAGTGTCGCATTTACATTCATTTGAATCGTAGACGAGGAATGCATAACACTTCGCAATGTATATTATATCTTATCATGAAACATAGATATGAGATGCAATATTTCGTTTTAAGAAGCATTTGAACTCTACTGCTTCGATACGTAGACATCTGCAATAGCTACTTCCTTGCAAGGAAGTGTCATATTTACATTCATTTGAAGTGTAGACGAGGAATACATAACACTTCGCAAATCATATTACATCTTACCCTGAAACATAGAAATGAGATGCGATATCGCGTTTTAAGAAGCATTAGAACTCTATTGCTACGATACCTAGACATCTGCAGACGCTATTTCCTAGCAAGGAAGTGTCGCATTTACATTCATTTGAAGTGTAGACGAGGAATACATGACACTTCGCAAATCATATTATATCTTACCATGAAACATAGAAATGAGATGTGATATCGCGTTTTAAGAATCATAAGAACTCTATTGCTACGATACGTAGACATCTGCAAACGCTATTTCCTTGCAAGGAAGTGTCGCATTTACATTCACTTGAATCGTACTCGAGGAATGCATAACACTTCGCAATGTATATTATATCTTATCATGAAACATAGATATGAGATGCAATATCTCGTTTTAAGAAGCATTTGAACTCTATTGCTTCGATACGTAGATATCTGCAATCGCTACTTCCTTGCAAGGAAGTGTCGCATTTACATTCATTTGAATCGTAGACGAGGAATGCATAACACTTCGCAAATCATATTACATCTTACCATGAAACATAGAAATGAGATGCGATATCGCGTTTTAAGAAGCATTAGAACTCTATCGCTACGATACCTAGATATCTGCAGACTCTATTTCCTAGCAAGGAAGTGTCGAATTTACATTCATTTGATGTGTAGACGAGGAATACATAACACTTCGCAAATCATATTATATCTTACCATGAAACATAGAAATGAGATGCGATATCGCGCTTTAAGAATCATAAGAACTCTATCGCTACGATACCTAGACATCTGCAGACGCTATTTCCTAGCAAGGAAGTGCCGAATTTACATTCATTTGATGTGTAGACGAGGAATACATAACACTTCGCAAATCATATTATACCTTACCATGAAACATAGAAATGAGATGCGATATCGCGTTTTAAGAATCATAAGAACTCTATTGCTACGATACGTTGACATCTGCAAACGCTATTTCCTTGCAAGGAAGTGTCTCATTTACATTCATTTGAAGTGCAGACAAGGAATACATAACACTTCGCAAATCATATTATATCTTACCATGAAACATAGAAATGAGATGCGATATCGCGTTTTAAGAAGCATTAGAACTCTATTGCTTTGATAGGTAAACATCTGCAAACGCTATTTCCTTGAAAGGAAGTGTTGCATTTACATTCATTTGAAGTGTAGACGAGGAATACATGACACTTCGCAAATCATATTATATCTTACCATGAAACATAGAAATGAGATGCGATATCGCGTTTTAAGAATCATCTGAACTCTATTGCTACGATACGTAGACATCTGCAAACGCTATTTCCTAGCGAGGAAGTGTCGCATTCACATTCATTTGAAGTGTAGACGAGGATTACATGACACTTCGCAAATCATATTATATCTTACCATGAAACATAGAAATGAGGTGCGATATCGCATTTTAACAAGCATTAGAACACTATTGCTACGATACCTAGACATCTGCAGACGCTATTTCCTAGCAAGGAAGTGTCGCATTTACATTCATTTGAAGTGTAGACGAGGAGTACATGACACTTCGCAAATCATATTATATCTTACCATGAAACATAGAAATGAGGTGCGATATCGCGTTTTAAGAAGCATCAGAACACTATTGTTACGATACCTAGACATCTGCAGACGCTATTTCCTAGCAAGGAAGTGTCGCATTTACATTCATTTGAAGTGTAGACGAGGAATACATGACACTTCGCAAATCGTATTATATCTTACCATGAAACATAGAAATGAGATGCGATATCGCGTTTTAAGAAGCATTAGAAATCTAATGCTACGATCCGTAGACATCTGCAAACGCTACTTCCTAGCGAGGAAGTGTCGCATTCACATTCCTCTGAAGTGTAGACGAGGAATACATGACACTTCGCAAATCATATTACATCTTACCATGAAACATAGAAATGAGATGCGAAATCGCGTTTTAAGAATCATAAGAACTCTATTGCTACGATACGTAGACATCTGCAAACGCTATTTCCTTGCAAGGAAGTGTCGCATTTACATTCACTTGAATCGTAGTCGAGGAATGCATAACACTTCGCAATGTATATTATATCTTATCATGAAACATAGATATGAGATGCAATATCTCGTTTTAAGAAGCATTTGAACTCTATTGCTTCGAAACGTAGACATCTGCAATCGCTACTTCCTTGCAAGGAAGTGTCGCATTTACATTCATTTGAAATGTAGACGAGGAATACATAACACTTCGCAAATCATGTTACATCTTACCATGAAACATAGAAATGAGATGCGATATCGCGTTTTAAGAATCATCTGAACTCTATTGCTACGATACGTAGACATCTGCAAACGCTATTTCCTAGCGAGGAAGTGTCGCATTCACATTCATTTGAAGTGTAGACGAGGAATACATGACACTTCGCAAATCATATTATATCTTACCATGAAACATAGAAATGAGATGCGATATCGCGTTTTAAGAATCATCTGAACTCTATTGCTACGATGCGTAGACATCTGCAAACGCTATTTCCTAGCGAGGAAGTGTCGCATTCACATTCATTTGAAGTGTAGACGAGGATTACATGACACTTCGCAAATCATATTATATCTTACCATGAAACATAGAAATGAGGTGCGATATCGCATTTTAAGAAGCATTAGAACACTATTGCTACGATACCTAGACATCTGCAGACGCTATTTCCTAGCAAGGAAGTGTCGCATTTACATTCATTTGAAGTGTAGACGAGGAATACATGACACTTCGCAAATCGTATTATATCTTACCATGAAACATAGAAATGAGATGCGATATCGCGTTTTAAGAAGCATTAGAAATCTAATGCTACGATCCGTAGACATCTGCAAACGCTACTTCCTAGCGAGGAAGTGTCGCATTCACATTCCTCTGAAGTGTAGACGAGGAATACATGACACTTCGCAAATCATATTATATCTTACCATGAAACATAGAATTGAGATGCGATATCGCGTTTTAAGAAGCATTAGAAAGCTATTGCTACGATACGTAGACATCTGCAAACGCTATTTCCAAGCGAGGAAGTATCGCATTCACATTCATTTGAAGTGTAGACGAGGAATACATAACACTTCGCAAATCATGTTATATCTTACCATGAAACATAGAAATGAGATGTGATATCGCGTTTTAAGAATCATAAGAACTCTATTGCTACGATACGTAGACATCTGCAAACGCTATTTCCTTACAAGGAAGTGTCGCATTTACATTCATTTGAATCGTAGACGAGGAATGCATAACACTTCGCAATGTATATTATATCTTATCATGAAACATAGATATGAGATGCAATATTTCGTTTTAAGAAGCATTTGAACTCTACTGCTTCGATACGTAGACATCTGCAATAGCTACTTCCTTGCAAGGAAGTGTCATATTTACATTCATTTGAAGTGTAGACGAGGAATACATAACACTTCGCAAATCATATTACATCTTACCCTGAAACATAGAAATGAGATGCGATATCGCGTTTTAAGAAGCATTAGAACTCTATTGCTACGATACCTAGACATCTGCAGACGCTATTTCCTAGCAAGGAAGTGTCGCATTTACATTCATTTGAAGTGTAGACGAGGAATACATGACACTTCGCAAATCATATTATATCTTACCATGAAACATAGAAATGAGATGTGATATCGCGTTTTAAGAATCATAAGAACTCTATTGCTACGATACGTAGACATCTGCAAACGCTATTTCCTTGCAAGGAAGTGTCGCATTTACATTCACTTGAATCGTACTCGAGGAATGCATAACACTTCGCAATGTATATTATATCTTATCATGAAACATAGATATGAGATGCAATATCTCGTTTTAAGAAGCATTTGAACTCTATTGCTTCGATACGTAGATATCTGCAATCGCTACTTCCTTGCAAGGAAGTGTCGCATTTACATTCATTTGAATCGTAGACGAGGAATGCATAACACTTCGCAAATCATATTACATCTTACCATGAAACATAGAAATGAGATGCGATATCGCGTTTTAAGAAGCATTAGAACTCTATCGCTACGATACCTAGATATCTGCAGACTCTATTTCCTAGCAAGGAAGTGTCGAATTTACATTCATTTGATGTGTAGACGAGGAATACATAACACTTCGCAAATCATATTATATCTTACCATGAAACATAGAAATGAGATGCGATATCGCGCTTTAAGAATCATAAGAACTCTATCGCTACGATACCTAGACATCTGCAGACGCTATTTCCTAGCAAGGAAGTGCCGAATTTACATTCATTTGATGTGTAGACGAGGAATACATAACACTTCGCAAATCATATTATACCTTACCATGAAACATAGAAATGAGATGCGATATCGCGTTTTAAGAATCATAAGAACTCTATTGCTACGATACGTTGACATCTGCAAACGCTATTTCCTTGCAAGGAAGTGTCTCATTTACATTCATTTGAAGTGCAGACAAGGAATACATAACACTTCGCAAATCATATTATATCTTACCATGAAACATAGAAATGAGATGCGATATCGCGTTTTAAGAAGCATTAGAACTCTATTGCTTTGATAGGTAAACATCTGCAAACGCTATTTCCTTGAAAGGAAGTGTTGCATTTACATTCATTTGAAGTGTAGACGAGGAATACATGACACTTCGCAAATCATATTATATCTTACCATGAAACATAGAAATGAGATGCGATATCGCGTTTTAAGAATCATCTGAACTCTATTGCTACGATACGTAGACATCTGCAAACGCTATTTCCTAGCGAGGAAGTGTCGCATTCACATTCATTTGAAGTGTAGACGAGGATTACATGACACTTCGCAAATCATATTATATCTTACCATGAAACATAGAAATGAGGTGCGATATCGCATTTTAACAAGCATTAGAACACTATTGCTACGATACCTAGACATCTGCAGACGCTATTTCCTAGCAAGGAAGTGTCGCATTTACATTCATTTGAAGTGTAGACGAGGAGTACATGACACTTCGCAAATCATATTATATCTTACCATGAAACATAGAAATGAGGTGCGATATCGCGTTTTAAGAAGCATCAGAACACTATTGTTACGATACCTAGACATCTGCAGACGCTATTTCCTAGCAAGGAAGTGTCGCATTTACATTCATTTGAAGTGTAGACGAGGAATACATGACACTTCGCAAATCGTATTATATCTTACCATGAAACATAGAAATGAGATGCGATATCGCGTTTTAAGAAGCATTAGAAATCTAATGCTACGATCCGTAGACATCTGCAAACGCTACTTCCTAGCGAGGAAGTGTCGCATTCACATTCCTCTGAAGTGTAGACGAGGAATACATGACACTTCGCAAATCATATTACATCTTACCATGAAACATAGAAATGAGATGCGAAATCGCGTTTTAAGAATCATAAGAACTCTATTGCTACGATACGTAGACATCTGCAAACGCTATTTCCTTGCAAGGAAGTGTCGCATTTACATTCACTTGAATCGTAGTCGAGGAATGCATAACACTTCGCAATGTATATTATATCTTATCATGAAACATAGATATGAGATGCAATATCTCGTTTTAAGAAGCATTTGAACTCTATTGCTTCGAAACGTAGACATCTGCAATCGCTACTTCCTTGCAAGGAAGTGTCGCATTTACATTCATTTGAAATGTAGACGAGGAATACATAACACTTCGCAAATCATGTTACATCTTACCATGAAACATAGAAATGAGATGCGATATCGCGTTTTAAGAATCATCTGAACTCTATTGCTACGATACGTAGACATCTGCAAACGCTATTTCCTAGCGAGGAAGTGTCGCATTCACATTCATTTGAAGTGTAGACGAGGAATACATGACACTTCGCAAATCATATTATATCTTACCATGAAACATAGAAATGAGATGCGATATCGCGTTTTAAGAATCATCTGAACTCTATTGCTACGATGCGTAGACATCTGCAAACGCTATTTCCTAGCGAGGAAGTGTCGCATTCACATTCATTTGAAGTGTAGACGAGGATTACATGACACTTCGCAAATCATATTATATCTTACCATGAAACATAGAAATGAGGTGCGATATCGCATTTTAAGAAGCATTAGAACACTATTGCTACGATACCTAGACATCTGCAGACGCTATTTCCTAGCAAGGAAGTGTCGCATTTACATTCATTTGAAGTGTAGACGAGGAATACATGACACTTCGCAAATCGTATTATATCTTACCATGAAACATAGAAATGAGATGCGATATCGCGTTTTAAGAAGCATTAGAAATCTAATGCTACGATCCGTAGACATCTGCAAACGCTACTTCCTAGCGAGGAAGTGTCGCATTCACATTCCTCTGAAGTGTAGACGAGGAATACA
Organism: Xylocopa sonorina; assembly: GCF_050948175.1. Classification (NCBI taxonomy): domain Eukaryota; kingdom Metazoa; phylum Arthropoda; class Insecta; order Hymenoptera; family Apidae; genus Xylocopa; species Xylocopa sonorina. Next base: position 285,254 of record NW_027490350.1, read on the forward strand.
TGACACTTCGCAAATCATATTATATCTTACCATGAAACATAGAATTGAGATGCGATATCGCGTTTTAAGAAGCATTAGAAAGCTATTGCTACGATACGTAGACATCTGCAAACGCTATTTCCAAGCGAGGAAGTATCGCATTCACATTCATTTGAAGTGTAGACGAGGAATACATAACACTTCGCAAATCATGTTATATCTTACCATGAAACATAGAAATGAGATGTGATATCGCGTTTTAAGAATCATAAGAACTCTATTGCTACGATACGTAGACATCTGCAAACGCTATTTCCTTACAAGGAAGTGTCGCATTTACATTCATTTGAATCGTAGACGAGGAATGCATAACACTTCGCAATGTATATTATATCTTATCATGAAACATAGATATGAGATGCAATATTTCGTTTTAAGAAGCATTTGAACTCTACTGCTTCGATACGTAGACATCTGCAATAGCTACTTCCTTGCAAGGAAGTGTCATATTTACATTCATTTGAAGTGTAGACGAGGAATACATAACACTTCGCAAATCATATTACATCTTACCCTGAAACATAGAAATGAGATGCGATATCGCGTTTTAAGAAGCATTAGAACTCTATTGCTACGATACCTAGACATCTGCAGACGCTATTTCCTAGCAAGGAAGTGTCGCATTTACATTCATTTGAAGTGTAGACGAGGAATACATGACACTTCGCAAATCATATTATATCTTACCATGAAACATAGAAATGAGATGTGATATCGCGTTTTAAGAATCATAAGAACTCTATTGCTACGATACGTAGACATCTGCAAACGCTATTTCCTTGCAAGGAAGTGTCGCATTTACATTCACTTGAATCGTACTCGAGGAATGCATAACACTTCGCAATGTATATTATATCTTATCATGAAACATAGATATGAGATGCAATATCTCGTTTTAAGAAGCATTTGAACTCTATTGCTTCGAAACGTAGACATCTGCAATCGCTACTTCCTTGCAAGGAAGTGTCGCATTTACATTCATTTGAAATGTAGACGAGGAATACATAACACTTCGCAAATCATGTTACATCTTACCATGAAACATAGAAATGAGATGCGATATCGCGTTTTAAGAATCATCTGAACTCTATTGCTACGATACGTAGACATCTGCAAACGCTATTTCCTAGCGAGGAAGTGTCGCATTCACATTCATTTGAAGTGTAGACGAGGAATACATGACACTTCGCAAATCATATTATATCTTACCATGAAACATAGAAATGAGATGCGATATCGCGTTTTAAGAATCATCTGAACTCTATTGCTACGATGCGTAGACATCTGCAAACGCTATTTCCTAGCGAGGAAGTGTCGCATTCACATTCATTTGAAGTGTAGACGAGGATTACATGACACTTCGCAAATCATATTATATCTTACCATGAAACATAGAAATGAGGTGCGATATCGCATTTTAAGAAGCATTAGAACACTATTGCTACGATACCTAGACATCTGCAGACGCTATTTCCTAGCAAGGAAGTGTCGCATTTACATTCATTTGAAGTGTAGACGAGGAATACATGACACTTCGCAAATCGTATTATATCTTACCATGAAACATAGAAATGAGATGCGATATCGCGTTTTAAGAAGCATTAGAAATCTAATGCTACGATCCGTAGACATCTGCAAACGCTACTTCCTAGCGAGGAAGTGTCGCATTCACATTCCTCTGAAGTGTAGACGAGGAATACATGACACTTCGCAAATCATATTATATCTTACCATGAAACATAGAATTGAGATGCGATATCGCGTTTTAAGAAGCATTAGAAAGCTATTGCTACGATACGTAGACATCTGCAAACGCTATTTCCAAGCGAGGAAGTATCGCATTCACATTCATTTGAAGTGTAGACGAGGAATACATAACACTTCGCAAATCATGTTATATCTTACCATGAAACATAGAAATGAGATGTGATATCGCGTTTTAAGAATCATAAGAACTCTATTGCTACGATACGTAGACATCTGCAAACGCTATTTCCTTACAAGGAAGTGTCGCATTTACATTCATTTGAATCGTAGACGAGGAATGCATAACACTTCGCAATGTATATTATATCTTATCATGAAACATAGATATGAGATGCAATATTTCGTTTTAAGAAGCATTTGAACTCTACTGCTTCGATACGTAGACATCTGCAATAGCTACTTCCTTGCAAGGAAGTGTCATATTTACATTCATTTGAAGTGTAGACGAGGAATACATAACACTTCGCAAATCATATTACATCTTACCCTGAAACATAGAAATGAGATGCGATATCGCGTTTTAAGAAGCATTAGAACTCTATTGCTACGATACCTAGACATCTGCAGACGCTATTTCCTAGCAAGGAAGTGTCGCATTTACATTCATTTGAAGTGTAGACGAGGAATACATGACACTTCGCAAATCATATTATATCTTACCATGAAACATAGAAATGAGATGTGATATCGCGTTTTAAGAATCATAAGAACTCTATTGCTACGATACGTAGACATCTGCAAACGCTATTTCCTTGCAAGGAAGTGTCGCATTTACATTCACTTGAATCGTACTCGAGGAATGCATAACACTTCGCAATGTATATTATATCTTATCATGAAACATAGATATGAGATGCAATATCTCGTTTTAAGAAGCATTTGAACTCTATTGCTTCGATACGTAGATATCTGCAATCGCTACTTCCTTGCAAGGAAGTGTCGCATTTACATTCATTTGAATCGTAGACGAGGAATGCATAACACTTCGCAAATCATATTACATCTTACCATGAAACATAGAAATGAGATGCGATATCGCGTTTTAAGAAGCATTAGAACTCTATCGCTACGATACCTAGATATCTGCAGACTCTATTTCCTAGCAAGGAAGTGTCGAATTTACATTCATTTGATGTGTAGACGAGGAATACATAACACTTCGCAAATCATATTATATCTTACCATGAAACATAGAAATGAGATGCGATATCGCGCTTTAAGAATCATAAGAACTCTATCGCTACGATACCTAGACATCTGCAGACGCTATTTCCTAGCAAGGAAGTGCCGAATTTACATTCATTTGATGTGTAGACGAGGAATACATAACACTTCGCAAATCATATTATACCTTACCATGAAACATAGAAATGAGATGCGATATCGCGTTTTAAGAATCATAAGAACTCTATTGCTACGATACGTTGACATCTGCAAACGCTATTTCCTTGCAAGGAAGTGTCTCATTTACATTCATTTGAAGTGCAGACAAGGAATACATAACACTTCGCAAATCATATTATATCTTACCATGAAACATAGAAATGAGATGCGATATCGCGTTTTAAGAAGCATTAGAACTCTATTGCTTTGATAGGTAAACATCTGCAAACGCTATTTCCTTGAAAGGAAGTGTTGCATTTACATTCATTTGAAGTGTAGACGAGGAATACATGACACTTCGCAAATCATATTATATCTTACCATGAAACATAGAAATGAGATGCGATATCGCGTTTTAAGAATCATCTGAACTCTATTGCTACGATACGTAGACATCTGCAAACGCTATTTCCTAGCGAGGAAGTGTCGCATTCACATTCATTTGAAGTGTAGACGAGGATTACATGACACTTCGCAAATCATATTATATCTTACCATGAAACATAGAAATGAGGTGCGATATCGCATTTTAACAAGCATTAGAACACTATTGCTACGATACCTAGACATCTGCAGACGCTATTTCCTAGCAAGGAAGTGTCGCATTTACATTCATTTGAAGTGTAGACGAGGAGTACATGACACTTCGCAAATCATATTATATCTTACCATGAAACATAGAAATGAGGTGCGATATCGCGTTTTAAGAAGCATCAGAACACTATTGTTACGATACCTAGACATCTGCAGACGCTATTTCCTAGCAAGGAAGTGTCGCATTTACATTCATTTGAAGTGTAGACGAGGAATACATGACACTTCGCAAATCGTATTATATCTTACCATGAAACATAGAAATGAGATGCGATATCGCGTTTTAAGAAGCATTAGAAATCTAATGCTACGATCCGTAGACATCTGCAAACGCTACTTCCTAGCGAGGAAGTGTCGCATTCACATTCCTCTGAAGTGTAGACGAGGAATACATGACACTTCGCAAATCATATTACATCTTACCATGAAACATAGAAATGAGATGCGAAATCGCGTTTTAAGAATCATAAGAACTCTATTGCTACGATACGTAGACATCTGCAAACGCTATTTCCTTGCAAGGAAGTGTCGCATTTACATTCACTTGAATCGTAGTCGAGGAATGCATAACACTTCGCAATGTATATTATATCTTATCATGAAACATAGATATGAGATGCAATATCTCGTTTTAAGAAGCATTTTGAACTCTAGTGCTTCGAACGTAGACATCTGCAATCGCTACTTCCTTGCAAGGAAGTGTCGCATTTACATTCATTTGAAATGTAGACGAGGAATTACATAACCACTTCGCAAATCATGTTACATCTTACCATGAAACATAGAAATGAGATGCGATATCGCGTTTTAAGAATCATCTGAACTCTATTGCTACGATACGTAGACATCTGCAAACGCTATTTCCTAGCGAGGAAGTGTCGCATTCACATTCATTTGAAGTGTAGACGAGGAATACATGACACTTCGCAAATCATATTATATCTTACCATGAAACATAGAAATGAGATGCGATATCGCGTTTTAAGAATCATCTGAACTCTATTGCTACGATGCGTAGACATCTGCAAACGCTATTTCCTAGCGAGGAAGTGTCGCATTCACATTCATTTGAAGTGTAGACGAGGATTACATGACACTTCGCAAATCATATTATATCTTACCATGAAACATAGAAATGAGGTGCGATATCGCATTTTAAGAAGCATTAGAACACTATTGCTACGATACCTAGACATCTGCAGACGCTATTTCCTAGCAAGGAAGTGTCGCATTTACATTCATTTGAAGTGTAGACGAGGAATACATGACACTTCGCAAATCGTATTATATCTTACCATGAACATAGAATGAGATGCGATATCGCGTTTTAAGAAGCATTAGAAATCTAATGCTACGATCCGTAGACATCTGCAAACGCTACTTCCTAGCGAGGAAGTGTCGCATTCACATTCCTCTGAAGTGTAGACGAGGAATACATGACACTTCGCAAATCATATTACATCTTACCATGAAACATAGAAATGAGATGCGAAATCGCGTTTTAAGAATCATAAGAACTCTATTGCTACGATACGTAGACATCTGCAAACGCTATTTCCTTGCAAGGAAGTGTCGCATTTACATTCACTTGAATCGTAGTCGAGGAATGCATAACACTTCGCAATGTATATTATATCTTATCATGAAACATAGATATGAGATGCAATATCTCGTTTTAAGAAGCATTTGAACTCTATTGCTTCGAAACGTAGACATCTGCAATCGCTACTTCCTTGCAAGGAAGTGTCGCATTTACATTCATTTGAAATGTAGACGAGGAATACATAACACTTCGCAAATCATGTTACATCTTACCATGAAACATAGAAATGAGATGCGATATCGCGTTTTAAGAATCATCTGAACTCTATTGCTACGATACGTAGACATCTGCAAACGCTATTTCCTAGCGAGGAAGTGTCGCATTCACATTCATTTGAAGTGTAGACGAGGAATACATGACACTTCGCAAATCATATTATATCTTACCATGAAACATAGAAATGAGATGCGATATCGCGTTTTAAGAATCATCTGAACTCTATTGCTACGATACGTAGACATCTGCAAACGCTATTTCCTAGCGAGGAAGTGTCGCATTCACATTCATTTGAAGTGTAGACGAGGATTACATGACACTTCGCAAATCATATTATATCTTACCATGAACATAGAAATGAGGTGCGATATCGCATTTTAAGAAGCATTAGAACACTATTGCTACGATACCTAGACATCTGCAGACGCTATTTCCTAGCAAGGAAGTGTCGCATTTACATTCATTTGAGTGTAGACGAGGAGTACATGACACTTCGCAATCATATTATATCTTACCATGAAACATAGAAATGAGGTGCGATATCGCGTTTAAAGAAGCATCAGAACACTATTGCTACGATACCTAGACATCTGCAGACGCTATTTCCTAGCAAGGAAGTGTCGCATTTACATTCATTTGAAGTGTAGACGAGGAATACATGACACTTCGCAAATCGTATTATATCTTACCATGAAACATAGAAATGAGATGCGATATCGCGTTTTAAGAATCATATGAACTCTATTGCTACGATACCTAGACATTTGCAGACGCTATTTCCTAGCAAGGAAGTGTCGCATTTAAATTCATTTGAAGTGTAGACGAGGAATACATGACACTTCGCAAATCATATTATATCTTACCATGAAACATAGAATTGAGATGCGATATCGCGTTTTAAGAAGCATTAGAAAGCTATTGCTACGATACGTAGACATCTGCAAACGCTATTCCAAGCGAGGAAGTATCGCATTCACATTCATTTGAAGTGTAGACGAGGGAATACATAACACTTCGCAAATCATGTTATATCTTACCATGAAACATAGAAATGAGATGTGATATCGCGTTTTAAGAATCATAAGAACTCTATTGCTACGATACGTAGACATCTGCAAACGCTATTTCCTTACAAGGAAGTGTCGCATTTACATTCATTTGAATCGTAGACGAGGAATGCATAACACTTCGCAATGTATATTATATCTTATCATGAAACATAGATATGAGATGCAATATTTCGTTTTAAGAGCATTTGAACTCTACTGCTTCGATACGTAGACATCTGCAATAGCTACTTCCTTGCAAGGAAGTGTCATATTTACATTCATTTTGAAGTGTAGACGAGGAATACATAACACTTCGCAAATCATATTACATCTTACCATGAAACATAGAAATGAGATGCGATATCGCGTTTTAAGAAGCATTAGAACTCTATTGCTACGATACCTAGACATCTGCAGACCGCTATTTCCTAGCAAGGAAGTGTCCGCATTTACATTCATTGAAGTGTAGACGAGGAATACATGACACTTCGCAAATCATATTATATCTTACCATGAAACATAGAAATGAGATGTGATATCGCGTTTTAAGAATCATAAGAACTCTATTGCTACGATACGTAGACATCTGCAAAACGCTATTTCCTTGCAAGGAAGTGTCGCATTTACATTCACTTGAATCGTACTCGAGGAATGCATAACACTTCGCAATGTATATTATATCTTATCATGAAACATAGATATGAGATGCAATAATCTCGTTTTAAGAAGCATTTGAACTCTATTGCTTCGATACGTAGATATCTGCAATCGCTACTTCCTTGCAAGGAAGTGTCGCATTTACATCATTTGAATCGTAGACGAGGAATGCATAACACTTCGCAAATCATATTACATCTTACCATGAAACATAGAAATGAGATGCGATATCGCGTTTTAAGAAGGATTAGAACTCTATCGCTACGATACCTAGATATCTGCAGACGCTATTTCCTAGCAAGGAAGTGTCGAATTTACATTCATTTGATGTGTAGACGAGAATACATAACACTTCGCAAATCATATTATATCTTACCATGAAACATAGAAATGAGATGCGATTTCGCGCTTTAAGAATCATAAGAACTCTATCGCTACGATACCTAGACATCTGCAGACGCTATTTCCTAGCAAGGAAGTGCCGAATTTACATTCATTTGATGTGTAGACGAGGAATACATAACACTTCGCAAATCATATTATACCTTACCATGAAACATAGAAATGAGATGCGATATCGCGTTTTAAGAATCATAAGAACTCTATTGCTACGATACGTTGACATCTGCAAACGCTATTTCCTTGCAAGGAAGTGTCTCATTTACATTCATTTGAAGTGCAGACAAGGAATACATAACACTTCGCAAATCATATTATATCTTACCATGAAACATAGAAATGAGATGCGATATCGCGTTTTAAGAAGCATTAGAACTCTATTGCTTTGATAGGTAAACATCTGCAAACGCTATTTCCTTGAAAGGAAGTGTTGCATTTACATTCATTTGAAGTGTAGACGAGGAATACATGACACTTCGCAAATCATATTATATCTTACCATGAAACATAGAAATGAGATGCGATATCGCGTTTTAAGAAGCATTAGAAATCTATTGCTACGATACGTAGACATCTGCAAACGCTATTTCCTAGCGAGGAAGTGTCGCATTTACATTCATTTGAAGTGTAGACGAGGAATACATGACACTTCGCAATGTATATTATATCTTATCATGAAACATAGATATGAGATGCGATTTCGCGTTTTAAGAAGAATTAGAACTCTATTGCTTTGATAGGTAAACATCTGCAAACGCTATTTCCTTGCAAGGAAGTGTTGCATTTACATTCATTTGAAGTGTAGACGAGGAATACATGACACTTCGCAAATCATATTATATCTTACCATGAAACATAGAAATGAGATGCGATATCGCGTTTTAAGAAGCATTAGAAATCTATTGCTACGATACGTAGACATCTGCAAACGCTATTTCCTAGCGAGGAAGTGTCGCATTTACATTCATTTGAAGTGTAGACGAGGAGTACATGACACTTCGCAAATCATATTATATCTTACCATGAAACATAGAAATGAGGTGCGATATCGCGTTTTAAGAAGCATTAGAACACTATTGCTACGATACCTAGACATCTGCAGACGCTATTTCCTAGCAAGGAAGTGTCGCATTTACATTCATTTGAAGTGTAGACGAGGAATACATGACACTTCGCAAATCGTATTATATCTTACCATGAAACATAGAAATGAGATGCGATATCGCGTTTTAAGAATCATATGAACTCTATTGCTACGATACCTAGACATTTGCAGACGCTATTTCCTAGCAAGGAAGTGTCGCATTTACATTCATTTGAAGTGTAGACGAGGAATACATGACACTTCGCAAATCATATTATATCTTACCATGAAACATAGAAATGAGATGCGATATCGCGTTTTAAGAAGCATTAGAAAGCTATTGCTACGATACGTAGACATCTGCAAACGCTATTTTCAAGCGAGGAAGTATCGCATTCACATTCATTTGAAGTGTAGACGAGGAATACATAACACTTCGCAAATCATGTTATATCTTACCATGAAACATAGAAATGAGATGCGATATCGCGTTTTAAGAATCATCTGAACTCTATTGCTACGATACGTAGACATCTGCAAACGCTATTTCCTAGCGAGGAAGTGTCGCATTTACATTCACTTGAATCGTAGTCGAGGAATGCATAACACTTCGCAATGTATATTATATCTTATCATGAAACATAGATATGAGATGCAATATCTCGTTTTAAGAAGCATTTGAACTCTATTGCTTCGAAACGTAGACATCTGCAATCGCTACTTCCTTGCAAGGAAGTGTCGCATTTACATTCATTTGAAATGTAGACGAGGAATACATAACACTTCGCAAATCATGTTACATCTTACCATGAAACATAGAAATGAGATGCGATATCGCGTTTTAAGAATCATCTGAACTCTATTGCTACGATACGTAGACATCTGCAAACGCTATTTCCTAGCGAGGAAGTGTCGCATTCACATTCATTTGAAGTGTAGACGAGGAATACATGACACTTCGCAAATCATATTATATCTTACCATGAAACATAGAAATGAGATGCGATATCGCGTTTTAAGAATCATCTGAACTCTATTGCTACGATGCGTAGACATCTGCAAACGCTATTTCCTAGCGAGGAAGTGTCGCATTCACATTCATTTGAAGTGTAGACGAGGATTACATGACACTTCGCAAATCATATTATATCTTACCATGAAACATAGAAATGAGGTGCGATATCGCATTTTAAGAAGCATTAGAACACTATTGCTACGATACCTAGACATCTGCAGACGCTATTTCCTAGCAAGGAAGTGTCGCATTTACATTCATTTGAAGTGTAGACGAGGAATACATGACACTTCGCAAATCGTATTATATCTTACCATGAAACATAGAAATGAGATGCGATATCGCGTTTTAAGAAGCATTAGAAATCTAATGCTACGATCCGTAGACATCTGCAAACGCTACTTCCTAGCGAGGAAGTGTCGCATTCACATTCCTCTGAAGTGTAGACGAGGAATACATGACACTTCGCAAATCATATTACATCTTACCATGAAACATAGAAATGAGATGCGAAATCGCGTTTTAAGAATCATAAGAACTCTATTGCTACGATACGTAGACATCTGCAAACGCTATTTCCTTGCAAGGAAGTGTCGCATTTACATTCACTTGAATCGTAGTCGAGGAATGCATAACACTTCGCAATGTATATTATATCTTATCATGAAACATAGATATGAGATGCAATATCTCGTTTTAAGAAGCATTTGAACTCTATTGCTTCGAAACGTAGACATCTGCAATCGCTACTTCCTTGCAAGGAAGTGTCGCATTTACATTCATTTGAAATGTAGACGAGGAATACATAACACTTCGCAAATCATGTTACATCTTACCATGAAACATAGAAATGAGATGCGATATCGCGTTTTAAGAATCATCTGAACTCTATTGCTACGATACGTAGACATCTGCAAACGCTATTTCCTAGCGAGGAAGTGTCGCATTCACATTCATTTGAAGTGTAGACGAGGAATACATGACACTTCGCAAATCATATTATATCTTACCATGAAACATAGAAATGAGATGCGATATCGCGTTTTAAGAATCATCTGAACACTATTGCTACGATACCTAGACATCTGCAGACGCTATTTCCTAGCAAGGAAGTGTCGCATTTACATTCATTTGAAGTGTAGACGAGGAATACATGACACTTCGCAAATCGTATTATATCTTACCATGAAACATAGAAATGAGATGCGATATCGCGTTTTAAGAATCATATGAACTCTATTGCTACGATACCTAGACATTTGCAGACGCTATTTCCTAGCAAGGAAGTGTCGCATTTACATTCATTTGAAGTGTAGACGAGGAATACATGACACTTCGCAAATCATATTATATCTTACCATGAAACATAGAATTGAGATGCGATATCGCGTTTTAAGAAGCATTAGAAAGCTATTGCTACGATACGTAGACATCTGCAAACGCTATTTCCAAGCGAGGAAGTATCGCATTCACATTCATTTGAAGTGTAGACGAGGAATACATAACACTTCGCAAATCATGTTATATCTTACCATGAAACATAGAAATGAGATGTGATATCGCGTTTTAAGAATCATAAGAACTCTATTGCTACGATACGTAGACATCTGCAAACGCTATTTCCTTACAAGGAAGTGTCGCATTTACATTCATTTGAATCGTAGACGAGGAATGCATAACACTTCGCAATGTATATTATATCTTATCATGAAACATAGATATGAGATGCAATATTTCGTTTTAAGAAGCATTTGAACTCTACTGCTTCGATACGTAGACATCTGCAATAGCTACTTCCTTGCAAGGAAGTGTCATATTTACATTCATTTGAAGTGTAGACGAGGAATACATAACACTTCGCAAATCATATTACATCTTACCATGAAACATAGAAATGAGATGCGATATCGCGTTTTAAGAAGCATTAGAACTCTATTGCTACGATACCTAGACATCTGCAGACGCTATTTCCTAGCAAGGAAGTGTCGCATTTACATTCATTTGAAGTGTAGACGAGGAATACATGACACTTCGCAAATCATATTATATCTTACCATGAAACATAGAAATGAGATGTGATATCGCGTTTTAAGAATCATAAGAACTCTATTGCTACGATACGTAGACATCTGCAAACGCTATTTCCTTGCAAGGAAGTGTCGCATTTACATTCACTTGAATCGTACTCGAGGAATGCATAACACTTCGCAATGTATATTATATCTTATCATGAAACATAGATATGAGATGCAATATCTCGTTTTAAGAAGCATTTGAACTCTATTGCTTCGATACGTAGATATCTGCAATCGCTACTTCCTTGCAAGGAAGTGTCGCATTTACATTCATTTGAATCGTAGACGAGGAATGCATAACACTTCGCAAATCATATTACATCTTACCATGAAACATAGAAATGAGATGCGATATCGCGTTTTAAGAAGCATTAGAACTCTATCGCTACGATACCTAGATATCTGCAGACGCTATTTCCTAGCAAGGAAGTGTCGAATTTACATTCATTTGATGTGTAGACGAGGAATACATAACACTTCGCAAATCATATTATATCTTACCATGAAACATAGAAATGAGATGCGATTTCGCGCTTTAAGAATCATAAGAACTCTATCGCTACGATACCTAGACATCTGCAGACGCTATTTCCTAGCAAGGAAGTGCCGAATTTACATTCATTTGATGTGTAGACGAGGAATACATAACACTTCGCAAATCATATTATACCTTACCATGAAACATAGAAATGAGATGCGATATCGCGTTTTAAGAATCATAAGAACTCTATTGCTACGATACGTTGACATCTGCAAACGCTATTTCCTTGCAAGGAAGTGTCTCATTTACATTCATTTGAAGTGCAGACAAGGAATACATAACACTTCGCAAATCATATTATATCTTACCATGAAACATAGAAATGAGATGCGATATCGCGTTTTAAGAAGCATTAGAACTCTATTGCTTTGATAGGTAAACATCTGCAAACGCTATTTCCTTGAAAGGAAGTGTTGCATTTACATTCATTTGAAGTGTAGACGAGGAATACATGACACTTCGCAAATCATATTATATCTTACCATGAAACATAGAAATGAGATGCGATATCGCGTTTTAAGAAGCATTAGAAATCTATTGCTACGATACGTAGACATCTGCAAACGCTATTTCCTAGCGAGGAAGTGTCGCATTTACATTCATTTGAAGTGTAGACGAGGAATACATGACACTTCGCAATGTATATTATATCTTATCATGAAACATAGATATGAGATGCGATTTCGCGTTTTAAGAAGAATTAGAACTCTATTGCTTTGATAGGTAAACATCTGCAAACGCTATTTCCTAGCGAGGAAGTGTCGCATTCACATTCATTTGAAGTGTAGACGAGGAATACATGACACTTCGCAAACCATATTATATCTTACCATGAAACATAGAAATGAGATGCGATATCGCGTTCTAAGAAGCATTAGAAAGCTATTGCTACGATACGTAGACATCTGCAAACGCTATTTTCAAGCGAGGAAGTATCGCATTCACATTCATTTGAAGTGTAGACGAGGAATACATAACACTTCGCAAATCATGTTATATCTTACCATGAAACATAGAAATGAGATGCGATATCGCGTTTTAAGAATCATCTGAACTCTATTGCTACGATACGTAGACATCTGCAAACGCTATTTCCTAGCGAGGAAGTGTCGCATTCACATTCATTTGAAGTGTAGACGAGGAATACATGACACTTCGCAAATCATATTATATCTTACCATGAAACATAGAAATGAGATGCGATATCGCTTTTTAAGAAGCATTAGAAATCTATTGCTACGATACGTAGACATCTGCAAACGCTATTTCCTAGCGAGGAAGTGTCGCATTTACATTCATTTGAAGTGTAGACGAGGAATACATGACACTTCGCAAATCATATTATATCTTACCATGAAACATAGAAATGAGGTGCGATATCGCGTTTTAAGAAGCATTAGAAAGCTATTGCTACGATACGTAGACATCTGCAAACGCTATTTCCAAGCGAGGAAGTATCGCATTCACATTCATTTGAAGTGTAGACGAGGAATACATAACACTTCGCAAATCATGTTATATCTTACCATGAAACATAGAAATGAGATGCGATATCGCGTTTTAAGAATCATCTGAACTCTATTGCTACGATACGTAGACATCTGCAAACGCTATTTCCTAGCGAGGAAGTGTCGCATTCACATTCATTTGAAGTGTAGACGAGGAATACATGACACTTCGCAAATCATATTATATCTTACCATGAAACATAGAAATGAGATGCGATATCGCTTTTTAAGAAGCATTAGAAATCTATTGCTACGATACGTAGACATCTGCAAACGCTATTTCCTAGCGAGGAAGTGTCGCATTTACATTCATTTGAAGTGTAGACGAGGAATACATGACACTTCGCAAATCATATTATATCTTACCATGAAACATAGAAATGAGGTGCGATATCGCGTTTTAAGAAGCATTAGAACACTATTGCTACGATACCTAGACATCTGCAGACGCAATTTCCTAGCAAGGAAGTGTCGCATTTACATTCATTTGAAGTGTAGACGAGGAATACATGACACTTCGCAAATCGTATTATATCTTACCATGAAACATAGAAATGAGATGCGATATCGCGTTTTAAGAATCATCTGAACTCTATTGCTACGATACGTAGACATCTGCAAACGCTATTTCCTAGCGAGGAAGTGTCGCATTCACATTCATTTGAAGTGTAGACGAGGAATACATGACACTTCGCAAATCATATTATATCTTACCATGAAACATAGAAATGAGGTGCGATATCGCGTTTTAAGAATCATATGAACTCTATTGCTACGATACGTAGACATCTGCAAACGCTATTTCCTAGCGAGGAAG